>NW_027103357.1:64516-157353 GCF_902728285.1 Clytia hemisphaerica
AGTGAGTGTAGTGAGTATACTGAGTGAGTGGGGTGAGTGGGGTGAGTGGGGTGAGTTTAGTGAGAATATTGAGTTGATTAGCTAAACGGAGTGAGTGTAGTGTAGTTATAGTAATGCGTGTATTGTAACATTGGGTGTAATATGCACGGTAGCTCTGGACATGTTGGCCATACACGTAATTATCATGCACCAGCTCCTTTCCCTGAATAGTGTGCCGAGCTGACACTTTCACTTTCGATTTTACTAGGGATCCGGTTAAATTTCCGGAAAGTTACCGCATATTATCGGGTCTTTCCGGCAATCAAAATGGTAGCTTTTGCTGTGAGAAAGTTTTGAAATCTCATCTTCTGGTCTTTTTCCATGTCTCTCCCATCTCTCCTCTCTCCGATTAGGCTTGTTTAAGGCCATCCAGCAGAGACAACCTTGCCACTACGTTGTTTATGGTGGTAGGTATATTTCCTTTTTTTGTGGTCTTTATTACTACCGCCCGTCAACTGCTCTTGGGACTATCTGACAAACTAGCCGTATTATTGTCAGTCAGGAACAGTCGCCTTATTAGGAGACGCCTCCTGATTAGGAGACGTCTCCTGATTAGGAGACATGTAGGTCGCTTGGGGTCGCTTGATTAGGAGACCCGTCTCCTAATTAGGAGACATAAAACTCATGGTTTCTGCCCCCCCCTTACAGTTACATCAATATGCCTTCTTACCTGTCTTTAAAAAAAAAAAAAAAAAAAGTAATCACGGAAAAGGACGCGAAAAAAAAAGACGTAAGTGTGAGAACAGAGTAATCAAACTCGTTAGAAAAAGTACCATTAGAAGTCATAAAAAATCAACCTGAATAAATGCAATCGAAATTCCAGAGAACTTCATAATTCCCCAAACAACATTACATTACTATGTCAAACTCCCATCACATAAACTTTACAATTACGTCAGAGTAGACTACGCTCGCCACCGAAGAGGTTTATTTGGAAAGGGTAATTATATTTTATTGTTCGCTTCTTTTTTAAAGATTCGCCGGGTTGGAAAAGTATGAATTTCTTTGTACATATTTTACCTACCCCAAATATTTAGGAGGCTGAGTTTTAAACGAATGGTCAAGTTGAAACGAACGATAAATGTATCAAGGTCTGTTTTATTTACCCCCTGGTGACTTAACAAAAGAGACTTAACTCGATGTTACAATCCAATTATTGAAAGTTTGTATCGGCCTTTTTATAATGAGCGAGACATACGTTCTCTGATTACGCAATTTTGATATTGACATTTTCGAGGCATTTTGATGTAACTGCCTTAAAATAAGGGGGGGTCAAAAAAATTGCCTTTTAAAAAAGGGGGGATTTTTGTCATTTTTTTTAAATAAGGGGGGATTCTTTATCAAGGGCTGCAAGAATCTATCAAGATAAGAAAAAAGGGGGGACTAAAATATTTGGTTTTATTGATAATAATTTTCTTTGTCTAATAATATCTTCTTTCCCGTTTATGTGCTCACAATCTCATGCCCACTATTTTGCAGACCATGCTATATTGAAAGTTATGTACATTAGAATGACCTTTAACAGACCAAATCAAACCATAAAAACAATTATTCTCCCCCAATTAGATAACGTTTTAAGCTGTTTTGAGGGTGTAAAAAGTGAAAAATTTTCTTCGTCACCCAACC
Source organism: Clytia hemisphaerica (assembly GCF_902728285.1). Taxonomy (NCBI): domain Eukaryota; kingdom Metazoa; phylum Cnidaria; class Hydrozoa; order Leptothecata; family Clytiidae; genus Clytia; species Clytia hemisphaerica. Next base: position 66,182 of record NW_027103357.1, read on the forward strand.
ATGGTGGGCGACATTTTTTTCCTAAATCTTGCCCCCCCCCCACTCAAATGGCTCGCCGGGGCCCATGAATCTGCATACTCTCTTCTCTCTCTCTCTATTGTAAAAATTGTTTGCTGAAGGGTACAAAGATTTTCTTGAAATAGTTGGTCGACATCAATGATCTTTGACATTAATGATCTTTGACATTTTCAGCTCTGTCACATCCAAAATCAATGTCATAAGCATGAAATCTTACTTGTGTTTTACTGCCTAAATTCTCTACTTGGGAAAGACCACTTACTCGACCTAACTTAAACTAAGACTACAATCAGAAAACATTCCCCGGTTCAAATCTAATGATAAAGATAATTTACTAGGCCTAAGATATGAACAAAACACAACTGTTGTACCAGGTACTGCATCTTTTGTTTGGTTTTATTCATAAAAAGTTTTATTTGTATCATTTGATTATAGGATCCAGTTTATTTTCAATGATTTCTTTTTATTGAATTTTATTTAGTTGGATATCATTATGTACCTAATATAATGTTGATGGCATTGATATCAAACCAATCGTTGTACTATGTTATTGTCAAAGTCTAAAAATAAAAATCTGAGGGGGGATTCCTCTTTTTTTTTTCATTTTAAGGGGGGACATTCTAACAAGGGGTACCGGTAATTTTTGTTCGATTTAAGGGGGGAGTTTTCTTTAAGGGCAAAATTGCATTTTAAGGGGGGACTGAAAAAGTAGGCAGAAACCATGAAACTTTTATCTCAATTTTAAGGGCTTTAGGCTTTTCCGCGCATTTTGAAACTAGTTTTAATGGAAAGAGCAGCCTCGAATTGGTAAAGTTTTAAAAAAATTATCAAAATTTCTCGGTGCAATCGATCACAATCCTAATATAAAGTACTACAAGGAAGCCCCTCTTGATTTTTTTCATGTCCGCCATTTTTCTTTTTGAGACGCTCTTGTCCAGAAGACAGATTCTTACTTCTGATTGGTTCTTATGGATTATTAGAATTGTGATTGATTCCACCGGTGGATTTTTCTGAAAATCACAATATGGAATCAATTTTTTGTGCTCTTTCCATTGGGAGCAATCAAATCATGCGCAGTTTGCTCGTTCACGAGATAATTACACCCGTCTCCTAATTAGGAGACGTGAACCTCCTGATTAGGAGACGGGTCTCCTAATCAGGAGGCGTCTCCTAATAAGGCGACTGTTCCTGACTGATTGTACAGTCAGGGACAGTCGCCTTATTAGGAGACGCCTCCAGGAGGTTCACGTCTCCTAATCAGGAGACGGGTGTAATTATCTCGTGAACGAGCAAACTGCACATGATTTGATTGCTCCCAATGGAAAGAGCACAAAAAATTGATTCCATATTGTGATTTTCAGAAAAATCCACCGGTGGAATCAATCACAATTCTAATAATCCATAAGAACCAATCAGAAGTAAGAATCTGTCTTCTGGACAAGAGCGTCTCAAAAAGAAAAATGGCGGACATGAAAAAAATCAAGAGGGGCTTCCTTGTAGTGCTTTATATTAGGATTGTGATCGATTGCACCGAGAAATTTTGATAATTTTTTTAAAACTTTACCAATTCGAGGCTGCTCTTTCCATTAAAACTAGTTTCAAAATGCGCGGAAAAGCCTAAAGCCCTTAAAATTGAGATCAAAGTTTTATGTCTCCTAATTAGGAGATGGGTCGGGGATTCTGCACTTGTTCGACAGTACACTTGTTCAACAATACATTTGGTCGACAAATCTTGAAAATTGTCGGCCAAATGTATTGTCGAACAAGTGGGAAGATCAGTTGTCAGACTTCCCAGTTGTTCGAAATCCCACTTGTTCGACAATACATAATTGTCGAACAAGTGGTGGGTCGTCGAACAACTATGCGATCAGTTGTTCGACAATATAATTGTTCGACCATACAGTTGTTCGACAATACAGTTGTTCGACGAAAGTTGTCGAACAACTGTATGGTCGAACAATTACATTGTCGAACAACTGATCATATAGTTGTTCGACGACCCACTTGTTCGATTCCGTCAATTTCCGTTCTGACGATGTATAACAATCCCATTCACCTTCTGGGTTGAGCAAAGTCGTCTATAACTCGAGATATTGAATTCTGCTGCCAGACTATATGGTTCGACTTAAAAGAATTACGACCTGCGAACTTCTAGTGCGACGGGACGACTTAAAACTTGGGATGATTCGACTACCGAAAATTGCGACGGGACGACTTATAGTACAAAGGGACGAATTGAAGGATCGAATTTTGGCGGCGATCTAACTTCATATCAAACAGCTATATCGTCTAAGTCTAACAACTGAGATGTCGAACAAGTGGGCGTCTAACAACAAATCTTCCCAGTTAGTCGACAATACAGTTGTTCGACAATTTTGCGAACAACTGAGCTGTCGCACAAGCGTACTGTCGAACAAGTGACCTAGGACCGACGGGTCTCCTAATCAAGCGACCCCAAGCGACCTACATGTCTCCTAATCAGGAGACGTCTCCTAATCAGGAGGCGTCTCCTAACAAGGCGACTGTCCCTGACTGTTGTATAAGGGTTGCGAAGCAATCCAGACTCCACCTCAATTCGTAAGTTGCTAGCAAAATAAGAGACACTCTAAAAATCACTCTAATAAAGCCGCTATAGAGAGAACCTTAAATGCCCCAAACACACCACATAATCCATGGCGGAACAACACGCCGTCCGTGCATCGCTCTTTTTTCCTTATAGTTATTCTAGTGTAAATGGTGCCTTAATAAAATCGAACGATATTCGTCGAACGATCGAACATTTTTATTCGAATCACGAATCGTCTGTCGAAAACATCAAAACATAAAAATGAAACAAAACAAAAATGTACAATTACAAATAAAGATGGCTTGTTGGTTCATGGGCAGTTTTGATTTATTTCTTGACAAATTCGACAAATTTGATTATCTCCGTACTTCTTTATCATAGAATATCCAATTGGTTTTGCAAGGTAAGTTCCGTTCACTAAAAGAGCACTCCTCCCGCCCGCCAGCGCGACTTGCAAAAACCTCTCATTAATTGACCTTATTTGATACTTGATACTTGCTGTTAAAAATCAAGGGATGATGAGGATCCTTTCTGTCAACGTTCAAACTAATTTTTTTCCATTTAACAGCAAAATAAACATTTAAAACCGAAGAACCACTGCTTAGATTGCTTAGATGCGTGCCGCCCGCGCGGCAATCTGATCAACTTCAGATTCTAAGTCCGTGTTTCGGCTTCCGGTAATTTTTTTACTGTTCACTGCTAGGGTACACCATTTTAAAACGGCATTTTTCGCAGTCCTAGCTACCAAACCTACCAACCGGCTTTAAGCCAAACCATTCAAGGTCATTTTGATAAAATCATCGGTTTGAAGATGTGATTTATATAGCAAATTTTATAGCAAATTTTCGCTTGGGATAGAAGTTAAAGGTACGTGCACAATATAGCAAAACTGCTTCGCTCATAAATTCGCTTCGCAAAAAACATGGGACGGCAATATCTAGCCACCATTTCACCGAACCTCCAAAGTCATTTGATTTGAGTTAATGAACGGCATATTAAAAAATACATGATTTCTCTTTCGCACCAAGTAGGCTTTTAAATCGAAATATGAAAAAAATCCGTAGTGGAACACACGCAAGTGTCTGTACGACCACGGCATGGCCCGAACATGTCCGGGCCTGTTCGGACCATGCTCGGGCCACAAAAAGGTATTATTGAATCGGCCCGAACATTTTGTTTGGACCATGTTCATAGGAATAGTAGAATAGTAGAATTTAATTTTATTTACCTTTCCTGGTTTATCATCATCCATTGTTAAATATTTTCATTAGACAAATTCAAAGCTCCAAATACCAGTTTGATTCACAAAGTTGTATAACAGTACAAAAAACGATCCAGAAAAATTCTGCTTCAAATAGGAGAAGACCACGAGAAAAGCGAACGGGATAAAGAATAAAAAGAAGACCATATTATGTAAGATTCAAATCATTCTTTTTAATAATTTTCCTAACTTAATTGGAAAATAGATGATAAACTTTTATATTTGAACAATATATATTTGAATAAAGATGAAGATTTTTAAATTTGTTTGCTAAAATAAGGAATTTAAAATATAAATATTGGGTCCTGAAATTACATGCGGCAAGTTTTCGAAAATCTGGCCCGAACATGGTCCGAAACTGCGCGGGCCACGCGCGGGCCACTTTTAAAAAGTATTAATCAAGAGGCCCGAACATGTTCAGGCCATGCCGTGGGTCGTGTGTCTGTGCACTCTACCAGACGTCCGCGCTCGATAGCATCGATCATCGGAACGGCTCGATGACGGATCGATATGTGATCGATGGATTACTTAACGATCCGGATAGGAGATCGACAGAGGATCGATACTCAAGATTTTTTCAAGCTTATGATTAGTTATTGATCTATCATCGATCTTTTATCGATCTTATCGACCCTATCAACTCATACTCGATTTAACATCGATTAACGATCGATGACGAATCGATTAACGATCGATGACGAATCAGTATACTCGATTGAAATACTAGCTTGATAATGGATCAACGAAGGATCGATACTCAAGACTTTTTAACGGCTGAATCTTCCATCGATCTCCTATCCGGATCGTTAAGTAATCCATCGATCACATATCGATCCGTCATCGAGCAGTTCCGATGATCGATCCTATCGAGCGCGGACGTCTGGACTCTAAGAGGAACAAAGAAGTATTATGATTGATAATAAACTTGGTGGAGTTATCAAAACAAATTTGTTGTCAAAGAGATTTAACAGTAAGTGAAAAATACAGACCAGATATCAACCAGTCCCATGTTTCGACCAATCGTCCCAAGTTAGAGTAGTGTTGACGGTATCTGGTTAGGTTGGCAGTAGCTGGGAGCACCCGTCTACTCTGTTCGTGTGGTTTCGAAGTATAGCATTTAGTTAAAACAAATAATAATGTAGAAATCTCGATAGAAATAACAGAGTAGCCGGGTATTTTTGTAGATGCCAAATCTGTCCGCTGAATTCTATTGGCTGTTAAACAATTGTTGAAACCACATGATATTATTGTTTTGATTGGAAGTGCACAAATCTGATTGGCTAACCTTATCAACAACTTTTTTGGCACGAAATTCAAACCCAATGTAAACAAATTCAAACTGGGTCAAAAATGCCATACTCTCAATGAGTAGCTTTTGATGGGATTTTTGCTTATATGTGTTGTAAGTTTGAATAGAGACGATCAGTTTCAAAAATAGTGTGACATGAAAAAAAGGCAAAAATTGCACTTTTGACTTTGAATTTGCCTAATTTAGACTTACTTTCAGTGAGGCTGGAACTTCGATTTTTGAGGATTACGATTTTACCAGTTTTTTAGCAATTTTTGCCTCGCTAGCCCAAATCTCGCAACCTCTTTTTACCTTAAGGAAGATCGAAATTAGAGTTTTTCAGCGTTCCGAAAAAAATGCATAGCAGAAATTTTTTCATCTTCACAGGATCGATTCTCAACAACAAAATACATCTTTTGGTCTTTGGGTTTGTTTCTGACGTTTTTTCTTCAAAGAATATTGATCACTTTCATTTTCCCCTTGAGCGTGCGAGAAAAAAATGACTAGCTCGTTTTCGTGCGGGCAAATAAAGATGAGACCGCAATCTTGCACTGAGGGTGCTACTTAGTTTCCGCCCTATTTTGCGCCCATGATAGAATGGTCCAAACACGGGGGTAGTCCAAATGATAAACTATGTCGTTCTGTAAGTGTTTATTTTCTGAGAGATACAAATAGTATATTTGAATATTATTAACCTATTTATTAAAGTATTTTTGAGCGCAAATTTAAATATACGGTTAAATAAAAAACGAATGATAACAGTTCTGTTTATTCCTCAAACCCCCGGGAAAAGTTTTTTTGCTGACTTAGCTATTTTACAAATCTCGAAAAGAACTCCCATAGGAATTCCGATACCTAACCCGATTGGTTAATTTCGGAACGGCTTCAAGAAAGTCATAATGGCAGATAATTTTAAAAGTTTCTGAGGGAATGTGTGTAATTTATCGATGTTGATGTCTTGTTGATTCTTTAAAGAAAAAAGATAACAGGTATAGCTTTTTCTAATCCTGGAATATCGAGGTTCCAGCTACACTGACTTTATTGTATCCTTCTGAAAATTTTCACAATATGACCAAAACATTTTGTTCAGTCAGCCATCCTCACTCTAAGAGGAGCCATCACAGAATGAATGTGTCATATTCATGTGTACACTCCATCACAGAGCCTATTTGAGATATTTTACTAACTAGCCCAGAGAAAAAAATTAACAGAAAGAAATTAAACCTTTATTATTTGAATACATGCCTTTTTAATACTCAAATGGTGGCCTATCTTGAAGTGAAGGTGGTTGAACAAAATGTTTTTGGCATACTGATGGAACTGAGAGAGTATGGACTCTAGAAAATCAGGATAGAAGATAGGAAAGTAAAAAATAGGGGGAAAATAAGAAAGGATGCATCCTGGTGGATGATATCGTTTGCCAACCATCTGGTTAGGCAGTTGGGGCTCGACTCGATTAGAACTTTAACAGTCTTTTTTGTGAATATTAACCCTGCCAGCAGAGAGAGCAGAGTCAGACTCTATGACTATCCCACTCTATACAATCAACTTGATAGAGAGAGACTAAACCTACCTAGAAAATAAGGGCATAGGCCACATGCCTAAAGCATGAGGATCACAGCGCATAAAATAAATTTCAAAAACTAATAAAACACTATGCTATTCGGAAAATAAAATAGTATTGTCTTAGTAAAAAGAAATACACTAGTCAAATAATTATCATCAAGGATCAATTTTCACAGAGTGAATCAAATTTCTCCATTCTAATTTATTCAAAGCCAAAGCATGCTAAACATTAGTATCAATGCCAGATTTTTTCAAACATTTATATAGAGATCGACCATATGTGTACCTCGGAGCACCACGAGGACGTTTAGAACGGACCCAGCACGAAAACATTTTCCGTGGAAGGCGATTCCAAGGCATGCGCATTACATGTCCAGCCCATCTGAGCTGTTGACGACAAATGTAGGTGTCTATTGATTCCAGAGAAAGTTTATCGAGAAGATCAGATGTACGTTTACGATCGAGTAAAGTAACACGAAAAATACTTCTTACACACCGATGGTGAAATACTCTCAATTTATAAAGAAACTTTTCCGTCAAGCTCCAACACTCAACACCATATAATAAGATGGGTAGAATAAATGCTTGATAAACTTTTACTTTGACACTAAGCTTTATCTTAGTGCGGGAAAATAATGAACTTTTCATCATACCGAATGCATTACACGCTTTCTGTATCCTACGACCAACATCAAGATCATCTGAGGAATCGGAACTTATGACGCTACCAAGATAAATAAACTCTCGCTCAACAGGAATAAATCTGTCACCAAAAACTATATTCGATAGGTCAGCTTGATCAAAGGTTGCAGGATCGTCATACATACATGGTGGTTTCGAGCAGAAAAGAACGACAGATTTCGAATCAGGTGGCCCTGAATGGATCTCCATTCCAAAACGATCGAAATAGGTCAAGAAAAAACGTGAACAGTATGGGGCCGAGAATATCCCCTTGCTTCACGCCAATGGTACATGACATTATATGCGTGACTTTGTCTACGGTGAATTTAACGGTGAAGTTTTTGTAGTAACCCGAAAGCTACTGAAAACGTTTGGTGGATGGTACTGGACAGAAGAAATTGAGAACACAAGTCATTTACAAGATGACATAAACTAAATATATTTTCTGCTCTAACAATGGTACAGCATGTATGGTATTCAACCAGAACTCTGTGAAATCCACATGCTCTTATTGAGCCTGGTCAGAAAGGTCAAACTCGTTACCAGGCCCCAAAGAGCATGGGCAGCAAAGACAAAACACAGAACACTCAACAAAGGGGCATGGTGACTCTGACTCATAGACACTGATCTGTACTGCAAAATACTCGTGAGTCACCATGAAGGGATGTCAAATGTAAACAAACTTTTAATATATAAAATGGTAGCCTAGCTATATAATATTTATACAAGAGTAGAACTATGATACAAGAAGATATATATACAAAAATAAAGCTATCGATTTAGGGATTCCCACATTCACCCCCACTTTGAAAGTCATGTCCCAATGACAAAACTATTTGATTTTCAATGCAAACAATCATTTGTAGTGAGCAATAACATAATCAATATTCATCAGTTCATAAATAGTCTTGACTACTTAATTTTCAACCAAGATCAATGTTTGTAACGTATTATACCACGTTACTAGTGACAACTCAACTGGTCACTTCAATATTTCCAACATCCCAAAATGTCTGAGTAACGTTTTACCAAATTACAAACCACGTTACTAGTGACAGTTAAACTAGTCACTTCAATATTTCCAACATCCCAAAATGTCTGAGTAACGTTTTACCAAATTACAAACCACGTTACTAGTGACAAATCAACTAGTCACTTCAATATTTCCAACATCCCAAAATAAGTAATGTTCAATTAGTGTCCTCTGCAATAGCACAACTTACTCACTACATACCAAGCCAGTCTGGTTCTGGGCGTACTCATTACGACGTACCTCAAAACCGAGCACCGTTGCGTATTAGTATTCGGCTTGTCCATTGTACAGCAACACGTTTGAACCAACATCCCAACCGAGTGATCCACCAACATCCCAACCGAGTGATCCACCAACATCCAACCGAGTGATCCACCAACATCCAACTGAGTGATCCATCCATCATTGCAGTGCAATCGGTGATAGCAGTCGACCTATCACAAGGGGCATGGTGTTCTCTTTGATAAGGTGGGCACACATGAGGCGGTGGGCATTCACAGTGAGGAGACGACGTGGTGTTGAAGTGACATCCATATCGACGACCATCAGTTGTTGGGCAAGGGGTTTGTTGACCAATTTGAAACGAAAAAGAGTTTGAATTTAATTAGAATACATTTGAACCACAACATGTAACACAAACTCCTGAAGCAAAATCATGAAATCATTTATTAGGGGGGATGGCCTGGGCATAAACATAGGAGGGTACACCACGTTTGTCATAGGTGAGAAACTTCTTTGGTTTCCTAATGCGTTTTGGACGACCAAATTGATAAAGTTGAAGACATTCATCGTATGCGAGTTGGTTGCTTGATGTGGAATCCTCAACTTCGTTCTCGGAGCCGTCGGAGACTTCATCTTCAGTATTATTCAATGATTGATTTGACGTGATAGGGGAGACACCATGATGACCCGATTCTTCTAGAAGCACATCCTCATCGTCATCATCAACATCAAACTGTTCTTGCAAACCATCGTTATCAGGGTGAAAGTACCCGCTCGAGTCCTCACTGTGAGCCCTCTCACTCAAATCTCCAACGGAATGAGGAGGTACCTTCGAATCTTCTAAAGTACAAGCAGGCCTGCTCGAATCATCCATCAGCCCACCGTTAATTGTACGGAAGTACCTGCTCGAGTCTAGTTCTCGGTGAGCCTCCGGGCTCGAATCACCAACGGGATGAGGAGGTACCGCCGAATCGTCTAAGGTACAAACAGGCCTGCTCGAATCATCACTCAGCCCACCGTTGGTTGTGTGGCAGTACCCGCTCGAGTCTAGTACTCGGTGAGCCTCCGGGCTCGAATCACCAACGGGATGAGAAGGTACCGCCGAATCGTCGAAGGTACAAACAGGCCTGCTCGAATCATCAGTCAGCCCACCGTTGGTTGTGTGGCAGTACCCGCTCGAGTCTAGTACTCGGTGAGCCTCCGGACTCGAATCACCAACGGGATGAGAAGGTACCGCCGAATTGTTGAAGGTACAAACAGGCCTGCTCGAATCATCAGGTGTAGGTCCATGCTGTATGAGTGGTGTTTCAAAAAAATCAAGATCTGCGCTAGATAACTTGCTCATCTCCCTCACAGATTCTTGAGCTGTCATAGTGGGTACAATGACAACAGGGGTCAAAGTAGGTAATGTTTTCCTTGCCTCTCTCCCCCTCAAAAAATTGAAGAAAATTTCTATATTTTCCACCTGTTCGAATTCGTCTTCCTCTTCCTTTTCCTCTTCCTCGGTTACAGCTGATGGCATCACATTAGTCTTCACTTGGGGAGGGACGGTTTCTCTTTGATTTGACAATGTTTTCTTGATTTTCTTTATGTGATTTCGGTGTAGTTTCTTGATTTTTGTTCCCTCTAGTTGTTTTAACATATACACAGGAAGGTTTTCTGTCTTGCTTACCACCACATACGTAGCATCTTCATAGAATGATCTCAATTTGCCTGTTCCACCTCTCTCTGACAGGTTTCTGATAAGTACATGATCTCCTTCTTCCAATTCTTCACCAAATGAAGTTTTGTCGTATTGATATTTTGCTTTTCCTTTTTCAGCCTCATGATGTTTTCGAGCGTCTTTGATGGCATTACCAAATGTCTCTTTCCATTGTCGAACAAATTCTGATTGAGGTCCTTTGTTTTCAACTTTATTGTCAAGGACAATATCCACTGGAATTTTTGGATCCCGTCCAAACATAAGGAAATGCGGGCTGTAACCAGTTGATCGATTTACTGTGCAATTGTATGCGTAGCACAATTTGCGGACATAATTTTTCCAATCCTTCTTTTGAGCAGGTTCTAAGGCTTTCAACAGGTTGATGATTGTTCTGTTAAACCTTTCTGTTTGGCCATTCCCCATTGGATGGTATGGTGTAGTATTCGACTTCTTTATGCCTGAGAGATGATGAAGTTGGTCCCACATCTTGTTGTTAAACTCCTTTCCTTGATCATGGTGGATTCTATCTGGGAATCCATAATTGATGACAAATTCATTGAATATTCTTTCCGCAGCAGATTTTCCTGTCTTGTTCTTAGTTGCGAATGTTTGACTGAAGCGGGAGAAGTGATCAGTTACTACCAACAGATATTCAAAATTACCTTTGCATTTATCCAACTTGAGATAATCAATCCCAATGATTTCAAATGGTTTGGATGACCTTATTGGGATCAAGGGTGCTATCTGTTTACGGTTGGGAGATTTGTTCTTGATACATTTACACAGCTGTGTGACATATTCAGTGATATCAGCTTTCATACCTGGCCAATAGATCCTTGTTTTCGCTAAGTCGTAACATTTTGTTGCACCAAGGTGACCTGATCCTTCATGTATTGTTTTCATCAATTCTGTTCGCAAAACTTTTGGTACAACCACCACCAGTCCATTATTTGTTGACCGTTTCAGTAGATCATTATCCAATACCAAGCTTTCCCACATAGTCACCAATTCCCGGTTTTCCTTTTTCCACATTCTGCTCTCCTTTAACGATGGTTTGACCTTTGAAGCGAGACTTGGGATGATTTGATCGAAATGTTTGGCTGTTTCCACTGCTATCTTTGACTGTAACTTGGCTTCAATGGCAAAAACCGTTGTTGACTCATCCTTTTGGTCACTCAGACTTGTTTCTTCGGTATACTCTTCCAGTCGTGAAAGGAAATCGCAATCGACATGATCTTTACCAGGTCTGTACTTCACAAGAAAATTGTATTGAGATAAATCAGCCATCCAGCGTAGCCCAGTTGCATTCAATTTTGCTGTTGTTTGCACATATGACAGTGGGTTGTTATCGCTATATACAACAAACCATTTTGCATAATAAAGGTAGTGTTTGAATCTATCACAGACAGACCATTTCAATGATAAGAATTCTAATTTCCCAGAATGGATGTGGTAGTTGGTTTCAGCTGGAGACAAAGTGCGCGAACCATAGCAAATGACTTTGAGTTTCCCATCATTATTTTCTTGGTATAACACTGCTCCAAGCCCTTTCTCACACGCATCACAGTGTAGCACAAAATCTTTATCAAAGTCAGGGAAAGCCATAACTGCAGGTGATTTTAGATGCTCAAGCATTTCTTCTAGGATTTCTTGATGTTGCTGGTTCCATTTGATTGGTGTCTTTGAAGATTTGGTTTGTTTCTTATCAGGTGTCTCAGTTACCAGCAAATCATACAGTGGCTTCACACGTCTGGAAAAGTTCTTGATAGATGACCGGTAGCAATTGATGAACCCCAGGAGACTGCGTAGTCCTCCGATGTTTGTTGGCGGACATTTCAGTTTATTGATTACCTCACTGGATGCTGGATCCATTTTGTGACCATCAGCATTGATTAATCTTCCCAAGTACTTTATTTCTGATTTGAACACCTCACATTTGGCTGGATTCAGTTTCATTGAGTGCTTTCTACATTTCTGGAGAAGTATTGTTAGGTTGGCTAGTGCATCTTCAAAATTGCTGCCATAACTGATGATATCATCTAGGTACGGTAATCCAGACGTTTCATATGCTTCTTCTAGATTTGAGCTGATCTTCCTCTGGAACTTTGGGGGTGCATTCTTCAGACCCATAGGAATTCTTAACCACTCATACAATCCCCATGGCGTGGAAAATGCTGTGTATTTACGAGCTGATTCTTCCATGAAACCCTGATGGTAAGCTTTTGTCAAGTCAAGTGTGCTGAAATATTTTTGACCGCCAAGATTGTCCAGGATGTCATCAATTCGTGGAATTGGCATTCTATCAGGTATGGTGACATTGTTTAATGCACGGTAGTCGATACACAGTCGCAGCGAACCATCTTTCTTTTTAGCGCACACAATAGGACTACTGTATGGGGATTCAGATGTTTTAATCCAGCCATTTGCTATCAAGTCGTCCATGTAGTCTTTCACGGTTTTGTACATTTGTTTTGGGATGCGTCTGTAAGGAACATGAATTGGTTTACTGTCTGTGAGTTGGATGTCCATGTAGAAGTCCTTCATCTCCCCTATGTCTGATTTTTCCTTTGAGAAGACGTCGCAATATTCATACAGTACCTTTTCCACTGCCTCTTGTTTTTCTTGATCAAGGTGGTCAAGATTCACTGCAGGTTGCCATTTTCCTTTATCCGCTTCAACATCGACCATATTCACACTGGGAAAGTTAACAGAAATTGAGCAGAGCCGACCAACGATTTCCTTTGGATGAATTGTAATCGGACGATCTGTGCAGTTCATGGCTAGGACTTCAAAATCTTTCTTAATGGATACCAAGCATTCCATGTACTCAAGCAAAGAATTTTCACTTGTTATGGGTTCGAACAACATGGGAGTTCCCCTTTCTTTATGGATGTCAGGAACTGAACAAAGAACTTTTCGACATTCTCCCGGTTCCACAACAATTGATTCACCGCAAAACACATTCATCTCTATCACTTCGCCTTCCATGGCATTGATCACTGCCTTGCCTTCCAGCATCATCCCTACTGCACCAGCTAAGTCGTGTGAGAAATGATCCTTTGATTGGTGTTGATACAAGCAACGTATGAGGTTGGTACCAACAATACAGTTTGGTAGGGCTGTATCAGTAACCAAAAATGGACATGTAATTTCCACACGGTTTGATGGTAATGAAAATTTCAGTAGGGCCACCCCTGCAAGCGCCAGAGGAGTGTCATTTGCAACTTTCACCGTGAAGCAATTCGATTTCAGAGGAGCAATTGGTGTATCTGGAAATTCAGTCAGCAACCAATTTGAAGAAACCACAGATACCATGCTTCCTGTGTCAAATAACGATTGAAATTGTTTACCATTGATCATGCAAGTGATGAATGGCTTTGGTCCAACCAGCTGCGCCATGCATTGTGCTTGCTGCGAACTGAGAGGCTGCGGCTTCACGATTTCAAAATGGCTTGTTGTTTGCTTTAGCACTGGTCTTGACGGCAAAAATGGGTTATTTGATCTTAATTTTAAGCAACTTGGAAGTGAATTCTGGGATTTAAATGGGTTGGTTGATGGACATTTATCGGAAAGTGAAATATTTACAGTGGACAAGTCAGGATCCGCAGGCAAAAAATCAGGCAATGGACTATAAACAAATCGAACATGTTTCTCCTTTCTTTCCTCAGGAGTTTCCAAACCAGAAACAGAAATTTGATCATACCTTTCATACTTGGAGACATCGTCTTGACTTGTTTCTGTATCACAAACATTCTCCCAAACATGATTTTCTTCCAAACTTTCTGTTAAATGGCTTTGATTTGTGGGATGTCCAATTACAGTTGCTTTGCCCCACATCGAAGCAACTGTTGCTAGTTTTTTGCTTTGCAACCGGCTCGATAGTGGTCACTAGATCCGCAGGAGTAGCAATGGTCACACGCACCCACCTCGATTCCTTGGTCACTCAAAGTTAGACATGTTTTGCAAAGTCGGCGCCGGTAATTTCGCCCGTGGTTCTCAAATTCCTTGGATGAACTTTGTTCTTTCTTTTCATCATGGTTTCCTCTGGACAGCAGTCCCTTTAGCTGACAAAGTTCAACTTTCAAAGCAGCAACTTCATCATACATCTGGTTGGCCTTTTTCTGCTTCGTTTCCACAAGGTTAGTCGTTACATCTCTTGAAGGTTTAAACTTTTGATTGTGTTCAGTTTCATTTGTCACAATATATGTCAGGCTGTATAACAAGTCTTCATCTGTAACAGCTGGATTTTTAAGTGTCTCCCTTAACTGCATCCGAATACTTTCGTTTCGCAGACCAGATATTACAGAAGTCTTGAACTTTCTATCAATGATTTGTTCTTCAAATGGACAAGGGTCTGTGTGCGACACAGACTTGACTTTTTGTCGCATGGCCATCAGTCTCATAACGAATTCATAAGCAGATTCCCCTACTTTTTGTTTTTCAGACCCCAACGCAGAGAACAAAGAACTGGCATCCTGTTCCCGGAAGTGTGACCGCAGTACGATATAAAGATCATTAATCTTCATTGTTGGCCGAGATTCAAGGTATGACCTCAAATAATTATCCGGTGTCGCAGCTTTGATTACAGCATTAATTATATCAGACTCCCCATACCCCTTCTTAATGCCACTTTCCATTTGGTACAACAAACTGCTGTATGATATACAGTCTTTCTCCCCATAACGTCCCAGCTTCCCAGTGATTTTGAATTCTCGCATAAACACTTTTCTCATCTCTTCAAACTCATCAGATCTGGCAGAATTCCTGGAGTCATTTCCAAGCCTCGAACGCCCAGGTGTAAAGGGATTACGGGAGATCCTTGGTACTGGTTCAAAAGGGTTTGTGTTGTTCATCTTGGGTCTGTTACCGGGGTCCAATACTTTAGTTTGGGTAGCCATGGAGGACTGTCGTGGCTTTGACGAAAATATAGGTGTTGCGAAGGGGTCAATCGATTCAAATGGGTCCTGGAAGTCTTCAACTGGGATGTCAGCCAGTGGGTCAGGTCTCCCCCTCAGGATCTTTTTGGCTCGTTGGAACTCTGCCATCCCCCCATCCTGTTGACTTTCCAAAATTTCAGAGTTCAAATAACGTAAAACAAAACGACGTAATTCAAATTCCTTACCCCTTGCCCTTTCAGTGAACTTGATGTCCAGTGCTGTAGCGATGGACCACAATGTCTCCACATCTGCTTCAGCCACACCTCTCAAGACCTCATGTACAACGGATTCCATGATGGTTGCCCCGGATTGCACTGATACCACCAGATATTGCCCAATTTAAGCAGAGATCAGCATGGGTATGTTGTTGACGTCATCCGTGCTGTTCTACATGACTGTACCAACAGTACCAAACCACCCTCTGCTACCAAATGTAGTAACCCGAAAGCTACTGAAAACGTTTGGTGGATGGTACTGGACAGAAGAAATTGAGAACACAAGTCATTTACAAGATGACATAAACTAAATATATTTTCTGCTCTAACAATGGTACAGCATGTATGGTATTCAACCAGAACTCTGTGAAATCCACATGCTCTTATTGAGCCTGGTCAGAAAGGTCAAACTCGTTACCAGGCCCCAAAGAGCATGGGCAGCAAAGACAAAACACAGAACACTCAACAAAGGGGCATGGTGACTCTGACTCATAGACACTGATCTGTACTGCAAAATACTCGTGAGTCACCATGAAGGGATGTCAAATGTAAACAAACTTTTAATATATAAAATGGTAGCCTAGCTATATAATATTTATACAAGAGTAGAACTATGATACAAGAAGATATATATACAAAAATAAAGCTATCGATTTAGGGATTCCCACATTTTCATGTAAGGATTTAAGAAGACTGGTTAATTTAGGTGGAATTCCAAATTTCTCTAAGATAAGCCATAGTAACTGCCTGGGTACGCGATAGAAAGCCTTGACTAGGTCAAGAAAAAATACCCAGGATTCTTTTCCGTGTTCTCGTCGTTTGCGAAGGGCTGTTTTAACTGTCAAAATGGCATCAATGCAGCCTCGATCAGGTCTAAACCCACATTGCGGTTCTTGGTCAAGATTTTCTTCGATTGGTAATAGGCGAGAATGTAAAATGATTGCAATTATCTTGTAAGCAGTCTCAAGTAACATGATCCCACGATAATTCTTTGGTAAACCAAGATCGCCTTTCTTTGGTAGAATCGTCAAACGTCCTACATTCCAGTCATTAGGTATATTTTCAGTTTGCCAAATTGAAAGTATGATGTTGGTAAGAGCTTGACTTGTTTCTGGATGATCAATCAAACATTTCCATATTTGTGGTTGTATACCAGAGTCTCCTGGAGAAGTGTTCTTTAATTTTTGTAATAGCTTTTCTGATTTCATCCTCAGTTGGATCATGATCGCATCCTTGAACGATGTCGTGATGAGGGATGGGGTCAAGAACGGATACATTAAAGTTTTCTTCTCTATTGTAGAGATTGTTGAAATGTTCATAAAAGACAGTTGCATTTTCTTGAGGAGTGGAACATAAGGCACCGTTTGGTTTTTTCATTTGTCGAGAAACTGAATGTTTTGGTTTTGAGAGTCCGTGATTAAGAGCTTTGAGGGACTCCCAAGCTGGTTTCGTACCATGATGGCGGTTGAGTCTTGAACAGTGGCTTAAAATCCAATCGTTTTTCGATTTGGTTATTAGAGCTTTCAGTTTCTTTCTTGCTGAACGGAGACGGTTCAAAGAGGAACATGTAGAGCGTTGAAAGTAACTTTCATAGCTTGGTTACGTGATTGAATTAAAAGGTAATAAATTGGCTGAGTTTGCTTGAAACCATCCTGGTTGATTTTTAGTTTTATTTGGAAGGGATTGCTGGCATATCGTTCTGATTGATTCAGAAAGTGTTTTGTACGAACCATTTGAGTCAGAATCGTTGAATTTTCGAGCAACGTTTTCGCAGAAATTGTTACGTTTCGTCACATCTGAAAGAGCGGAGATATCGAGGTTTGTCACTTTACTACGCAGATCAGACTTCTTTTTCAATCGTATCATAATTTTAAGTTTAATAAATATAGCTCGGTGATCACTATCTAAAAGGCATGCAGTGACTCCAGCATCTCGAACTCGATGTGTCATTTGTCGATTCACAATAAAATGATCAATTTGGTGTGGTTTTTTGCTACGTGGATGAATCCAAGTACCGTACTCGTTCTTTTTGAAGCAACTTGTCATTGCTGAGAGATTGTTAATAGAGAGATAAGATCGATAGCGTCTGCCTGAGTTATTGATATGAGAAATTCCGAAATTACCGACAGGGTCCTCGTTTTCTGATGAAGTACCCATACTGGAGTTCGTGTCTGATCCAATCAAGAGAATGTCATTGTGATGTTTCTTTGCGATGCATGAGCTGAGCTGATCGAAATATAAATCCCATTCGTCCTCAGGTGCATTTCCGACGGGGGCATATGTTGAAATCAAAAATACGCCAATATCTCTGTTTTCATGATCTCTCAAAACGAGGCGCACTGCCATTACTCTAGCACCAAAATTAGTATACATCTCATAACCTCCTGCCTTCCAGGCAGCTTCATCGTCAGAGTTCAAAACAATTGCTACGCCTTGTGATCCTCTATTCCCCTGTTGGACATTTTTATCAAGACCAACAGAAATAATTTTAAAAGAGTCGTTCTCTATGACTATCCCACTCTATACAATCAACTTGATAACTTTTTTCAATCAATGACTAGTCGATAACCAATCCAGTGATGGGACATATCCATTGATTCCGATAATCGATTAGTAATCCAGCCTATTCTGCAATTCTTCAGTCAGGAGTTTTTGCCTAATTAGGAAAGTATATTTTACAATTTTCCCCTAATTAGGAAAGGCCTTCCTAATTAGGAAAGGAAAGACCCAATAAAACCTCTTCTACATGATGCAGAAACAAATTTTCAAATTTCAAAACTTTGAAATTTCCTATCTAAGAAAGTTATTTGAGGACCCTTCCAGCGCAAAAACTATGCTCCGGAACACCGAAGGTAGATTTTCGGCGATTGGGCTGCACCGTTACTCTGAAACGTTCCAGAAAAGATATCCGCGATATAATTACCATAGCACTTGCTGTGCTAATCATGTGAAAACTAAACTGCGCACGCGCGTATTTTTTTTAAAAATCAGCCGACTAATGGAAGTAAAACCTCACGTATTTTAATTTTTTTCGATATTTTGACCAGTGATGCTTCTGAATTATACTATAATGTGACAAATTCAATTTTTTGAAATCAATATTTTCAATATTTTTTGTAACCATGTTTAAACGGTTTTTTAGAACATGTTAAAAATCACTTGCTCCGGAAGCACCGGAAGAGCTCCAAAACTTTCCGGAGAGAAAAATAGTGTTTTTTAGCTGCCCCGGAAAGCTCCGAAAGTTTCCGGAGCGCCGGGAGGGTTCTGTTTTTTGTTCTGGGCGGTATATCTTAACCCTCCGCCCATGAGAGATCATATTTTTTTGCACATACCTTAAGGGAAGAAATTTTCGCGAGAAGAAATTTTTGCGGAAGAAATTTTCGCGGAATTTAGTTTCGCAAATTTGGGCATAATTTGCGAAATTAAATTCCGCAAAACACACCAAAATGGCTAAACCGCGAAATTAAATTCCGCAAAACACAAATATTCTCACAATTAAAAAAATCACCCCTAAAATTGGTCTTTTTAGGGCAAAATAGGGCTTTTCGTAGACAAATAATTCCCTCAACCACGAAATTAAATCCCGTGAAACTTTTGAAATCGGCTCATTCGCGAAATTAAATTCCGCGAAATTTGCCATTTTGAAACTCTGATTCGCGAAATTAAATTCCGCGAAAATTTCTTCTCGCAAAAATTTCTTCCCTTAAGGTAGATCAATTTGACTTACTAAAACTAATGGTCATGGTTAGAACTTGTGATTTTGGGATGATTAGTTAAAAAGGTAACTTTTTTGAGCACTTTCCTGACTAGTAAAGTTTTCTTTCCTAATTAGGAAAGTTGGGAAATTTGTAAAATACTTTCCTAACTAGGCAAAAACTCTTGACTGTTCTTGAGCTGTTAAAGTTGTTTTTTTCATCAATTGGCTATCGCTATCAGTAGGCTACTGTAGTCACACTAAGCAGCTTCCGCCGAAATTCATATAAAAGATTGAACTGAAGCTGTAAAGTGTTACTGTGAGATCAGGTAACTTGCATTTGTGGAGGGAAACTTGCCATAGCTATCAAATGCCTGACCAAACAATAATACAAGCAGCAAAATTTCAAACCAAATGTTTCTGTTTCTGCTCGCAGCTCTAGTCTATCATTTTAGAATCTCATACTTTTTGCAGCGCGAGTATTTTTGGCAAGTTTTTCGTCAACAGACATCTTGGTAAAATCCGTGTGTTTCCATTTCAAGAAATTTTGTGCAAGTCAGTGATGACGCAAGAAATCAACAAAAGAAACTATAAAAAGATCAAAGAGAAATGCCATAAATGGGTAAAAATGATTGTTCGCCAATCTTGGGGAGTTCCCAGACTCAAGATTAAGGCCTGCACTTACAAACATCAATATATCATATTTAACTAATAATGGCACTGTCATCATTGACAATAAAACAAAGGATTTTCTGTCAAGAACATTCCAACAACTTCTACGAAATGATCTGTCACAGCTAAGTCTGCCATTTTTAACGCGGTCCGAGGATTGAGCCGAGAACGCTCGCAGAACGCCCGGGAGGGTGAAAAACTTAAATCTGTCAATCATCTTCTAGCTTTACGATAGTGCCGCGGATCATCAGTGGATAGTATTCAATTATCATTCTCTTTATTTTCATTGTTGGAACTTTTGCAAAAAAAACAGGAAAAATAGAATTTAAGTTGTATTTTTTACTGCTCTATTCACATACTGAATTCGAAAGATCTTCTAGGTGGCGTTTTTTTGCAAACTTCAAAAAACTGATTTTTGTCCCGCTTTTGCTTAAAAAGTGCTTGCGTGCAGCATAGGGTACAAAGTCCAAATATGTGTTTCCTGTAATTTTTGTATGAAGAGTTAAGTCTATACTGACATATGTGACTCCCCAAGCGATTTTAAGTATCTGAAGAGGTACCCGTCTTGACCAATCGGCCAAAAAATGGTAAAGTACAGGCTTTTTAGCAGCTGAGCTTTGACTTTTACCTGCCGGCAGTCCTCTGCGCACATATTTTCTGCCAGTTTCTGCCAATAATAATGGCTGCCAAATGTTTTGAATGAATGTGTCAATCAACGAAAGCATTACGTTATGAATATGCAGCTTCTAATGTGAGAATCTTTAGGTGTATACTTTCATGTATGTTTATGATTCTTTTCTTCCAGGTATGTATCAAATGGGCTCTTCCAGAAAAAATTCGATCATGGGCGCTGGAGGATATTATTTTTCAATGATCTACCCCTGGATTTTTTCGATTTTTCACCTCCCTGGACACGCGTTTTACCCCTGGACAATCATCAAATCGACCCCTGGACACTAAACTTTACCCTTGGACACTGAAATTTAAGTTCACCCCATGGGTGGATCAGGATTTTTTCGATACCCCTGGACAATTACCTATGAACGGTTTTTTTTTCTGGAAGAGCCCAATAAACGAAATTTAAATTTTAAATGTTAGTGTTTGTAATATCTAAATCTTTGATCACTTTCCATTTGTGAGTCATATTGTACTTCTATCAGTCTAATCTTCTTCCATCAGATATCAAATTCTGTATCAAATTAAAAAAAAGAAGGTAAAATTAAAAACACAAATAGATTAACTAGAAACAATCCTGTGGTATCATGACTGAAGTTAAACGTCGTAATTCCCTTGAGCGTTATCAACCAAAAAAGACTGACCCAACAACAACACCTGATGGAAATGATTTCTCGAATCAATTTAACAATATGTCTTTAAATGGTGGTAATGATTCCTATGATGCGTTTGGTGGCGGTGGTGGTGGAGGAGGGCGGCACTTGAACAGGGGGAATCACCGAGGAGGTAATTTCGTCACAGTAATTTAAAATAAGAGTACATAAGGTCCAAAGTTTTCATTATTTACATGACCAGGCTGTTTTCGCCTTAAAGTTCTATTTCAAAGTGAAGTATTTTGAAATGTCTTGAATCTCTTTAAAAATGTTTATTAAAATTTAATTGTGAAATTTTTTCTGAAGATTTTTTACAATTTAGATCTCGTAAGTTTTTAGATTTAACTCAAACTCAGTATTAAATATAGAAGGCCACAAATCTTAGAACCACCTCATTATACATCTGTGAAAGTGGAGTAAGGTACAATACTCTTTTTTGTAAGCATAACGTTTATAAGCATAATTAGGCTCAAACTAAAAATTAGCATACTGTGAAGCATACTTCCATGCTGAAATGCAAAAAAACTTGTGCAGCTTTTCTTAAACGCTGGCCTGTTAAGAGTTACTTTTAAAGCTGCTTTAGCTTTCTACAGGGGGGGGGGTGGGTACAGAGGCAGGGTACTAACCCATAGGGTACTAACTTGATTTTTCACTCAATTTCTTTTTAGTTCCACCCACCCATATTTAGTACCGGGTACTACTTCATTTTTGCTGTAAAAAAATGGAGACACCACCCCCTAAAATTTTATATTTTACAGATTAGACCAAAAGAGAGGGTACTATGACTGAGATGGACAGATAATTCAAAAAAACTATCATTGATTAAGTCCGAGGCTTTTGTCCATTGATTTTAATAACACACTTCTTGACCATTTCGGAAGTTTTGTCTTCACAAAATCAAAAAATTTCTCAAAAGAGTAAAAAAAAGTTTCTCAATTAAAAAAAATTTCAATTCAAAAAAATAATATTTAAAAAAAAGTCAAAATATTACAAAAGACTACTTTTTTATTGAAAAAGGAGCAAAACTCTGTGAAAAAGTACCCAAATAGTACCCTGTTCTTGCTAGAAGAGTGAAAAATACACACCCCCACCCCTAAAGTAGTACCGGGTACTAACTTTTTTGAAATGCAAAAATAGACACCACCACCCGGCTATGGGTTAGTACCCTGCCTTTGTACCCCCTGCTTTCTACGACCCCTTACTAAAGATTGAATTAAAATCTTTTGTTATCAGGTAGTGGTCGCAGAGGTGTCAATTCTCATTTATATACAAACCAAAACCAGCGAGGGGGAGGACGTGGTAGGGGCCGTGGTCGCGGGCGGGGCCGAGGAGAAGGTCTACAAAACCAAAACGAGCAACGTGGTCCTTTCAGGGGCTCACAGCCTCAACAACAGTCGCAAGAAAGTCACCAACGTATTGATTTTGATAAACAGAATTCCATAGAAGATGGTGATGATAAATTATCATGGGGAGCTCAACCAGCAGTTGAACCAGTCACTTTTCAAGCATCAGATTCCAATACCTCTAGAAATCAACAATTTAACAGACAAAAACGTAACGAGATGCAGCAAGTTGACCGTAATTACCAAAATAAACCGTTCAAAAAGAACACAGAAACGTTCAGACCGTCACATAAACCAACTGAAATGCGTATTCTATGTGCACCGGAAAACTGGACAAAATATAGCCGTGAGATCTTCTCTAGAGATGTAATGATTATTAATGGACTTTTCTGTCAACCAGACGATTTAACATTGTATAATAAACTGTTAAATGAGATTAAGACTTCAGGTGTTGATCAAGAAGATTTATGGAAACTTTGGCACGGTGATTCTCACGTTATTGCAGATGATAAATTGAAATGGAAAGAAGCCTGTCCCACCTTTCATATGCTTTTGCATAAGATCAGAGATTACTTTGAAATGGATATCAAAGGTTTGATTGAATTTTTATTATTTTATCAATATTCATCAGACTCAAATCTAAATCAAAATCAACCCTCTTAAAATACTTTCTATACAATTCGAATCTCTCTATAATTCGATCAAATAAGATTCCCCGTTCGTGTTCGAATTAGCGAGAGTCTACTGTAATAAGATTCTATTTTCTTCTTGCACTGTCGTTATAGCAACCAGGTTGAATTGGTACCGTGATTCTAAAGAGTGGAAACCGTTCCATCACGATGCTGCGGTAATCAAACCAGATAAAGCCAAGACCCAGAACCTGACAGTGGCCGTTTCTTTCGGCGCGGAACGAGACGCCGCTTTCGAACATGCCAAGACGAAAACAGTGATTTCTATGCCACAACCGAATGGTACAATATATGTTTTCGCCAAAGATGTCAATGTTATGTGGAGACATGGGATTCTACAGGTAGGAAGACATCTTGAGATCATGTTTGTTCTACAGGGGTTGACTTATATTTATATTAAAGATGTATTTTAGATGTACAACGATCAACTCGGTATACATTCAATCAAGTCGAACGTGCGCACCGCACTGGGCTCAACTTCAGATTTTCCAGTTATTAGAAGGCCCAATTGTAACATTTCAAATATTTAGTATTAGGTAGCAAATATACTTTGTCCGTTTTGGCTGAAATTTGGTACACTTGTTCCTTGGGTGAATACCTGGGGGTGTTTTTATCTTAATTTTTTCAACTCGTCCCCAGGCCCCAAAAATCAAAATTTTCAAAAAATGAAAAAAACACCCCCAGATATTCACCCAAGGAACAAGTGTGCCAAATTTCAGCCAAATCCGACCTTTTTTGAAGTGTCCAGCCTGCCCTAAAGTTTTCGGACGGACATACATACAGACATACATACATACATACATACAGACATTCTCAGATTATAGCTCAAAAGTTGAGAACCATCTGGATAAGGCTATCACTCTGTCTCACTAGAGAAACATGGAGATAGACTCTCTTCCTTCACTGCATTTTACGAGTTGACGAAAGTTCATAACAATTACTATACAAACTTACACCACTTGACCATCTCTGATCATCGTTCAAGGGACGTAGAAATCGAGTAACAGGTTTTTTGTAAACCTTGTAAAACTGCTGCGGTTCAAGAGTTTTAATTACCAAGAAATTCAAATTATAGAAGTTTATGGTTTAATGTGGTACATGTTTTTTTTAATAAGCAAAGTGCGTCTACCCCTATACCAGGCTAACATTATGCTTAGCATTTTTTGCTATTTAAACAATAGCCATTGTTAGGTACAGAAAACTGAGCCTGCATATGCTTATAAACGTTATGCTTGTAAAAAAGAAAGACATGTAGCCATTTGAGATTTTTTCTTTATTT
Source organism: Clytia hemisphaerica (assembly GCF_902728285.1). Taxonomy (NCBI): domain Eukaryota; kingdom Metazoa; phylum Cnidaria; class Hydrozoa; order Leptothecata; family Clytiidae; genus Clytia; species Clytia hemisphaerica. The sequence continues at coordinate 90,676 of NW_027103357.1, forward strand.
CTTACTAGGTTCCTCCAGAGAAATACCACGACGAAGGGCGCGTATCAATTATTGCTTGGGGGTGGTCCAAGCAGACACCCGTGTGAGAACACATATCCAACATCCTCACATAGTTTACCTTCTTTGTTCGGGTGCACTTTCTCTCTGGTATTGAATTGGTTTGAATATATCACCATATTGTCCGCTATATGATGGCACGTAACGTTTCAGCATTTATCTTATGTTCGCAACGTCCATAAAACGTTAAATGAACGTTGAAACAACGTTGTGCGACAACTGGACGAGGACCTGTGGATGATGGAGCTGGATTGAGAGCTTTGGAAGTTTAGAGACAATCTAAACATTCTACCGACAACGTTATGATAACGTCCCTGCAACGTCCATACAGCGTTAATTGATGAATATTGAAATAACATAGTGTTCCATCCAGCAGCTATGTATGTTTACAACGGTTAAAAATTCCACTTTCGTTTACAACCGAATGACGAGTTTTGTAACCTAAAAGACAGCTCTAACTTAGAAGATTAGTGTCTCGTATTGTACCGTACGAAGAGCTTAATGGTGTACTAGTTACAATAACATTGTTTACCAATATGGAATTATTATGTATTCGAAAATGGTGTATTCTTAAGCTTGATTTATTTGATGTGATTTTGATTTGTTTTAAAATCTTGAAATTATGAATTATACTTGCGATGTAGAATTCCTCAGATATCTCTCGTTAGATTGGATTGGACCTTAAGTTTTCCTATTTATGGATTGAAGTGAATTTTAAACCTGCCCTGGATGTAAAATATACCTTCAAGTTTTAACCATCGATAATAATGTTTTAGTGAAAACGATGTCCAATGAAGACCAATGAACATAATGGTGTTTGATTTTATCCAGATTTTACATTTTAAGATATTTTTTTTGTTTTTTATCGTCAATTATTGTTATTCTATATATTTATCCGAGTTAACTGTTACCTGTACAGCAACTCTTTACAAATCTTTAACTTCCATGTCTACTGGAATTCAGGTTGCATATTTTTTTATTAGAGTTGCTCTTCAGGATTTTTGGCGGTTAAATAAATCTGGAAAAGGGCTTCTTTTAGACAAGATATCTCTCAACAAGGGGAACATCCTTCTTTGAATCAAACTTCTGTTTTGAGGGTCGAAGTAAGCTTTACCTACCTACCTACCTTATCGGCCCTTTTTACGCCTGCCCTAATTTAACAAAATAAGTCAGACAGTTCATTTTGTAAAATAGACTCACAAAAGTGGACGTTTTTAATCAGCTTTATAACATATTACACAATATCAAACATTAGCCATTACGCTGTAATTACAAGACATGAAAATACAATTTTCACATTGAAAATAGATTAAAAAGAAAACTTGTTTTTCCTGTTTTAAGATTTTGTATTAACTCCGCAACGATCTCTAATACATTTGCTCCTCGAGCACATATTATGTCCTGCTGACGGATTAATTCCGGTTTTTTCTGTGTTATTTCTAAATGGGTCGTTCGGAGGTGTATTTTGTATTTTTCCTTTTTAATGCCATGCTTTTGAAAAGACTTGTTGCAAAACTTAAGTTGAACACTGGCCTGAGGTTTTTCTGAGATATTGGTGTGGATCTTGACTTGGAGTATGTTATTCGTTGTGGGCACCTTTTAGGGGAATGGTAAGGGATGCTTTTTATTAGGAAAGTGAAAAAACTTGTATCTTTACGAAATGTGCTTGTGGGTACATGCATTTTTTATGAGAGTTCTCTATAAGTATATTCATGATGAAATTGGCTAAAAATTGAAAATGTACCTTTTAAGTTTTTGAATAGTTAGCAAGTATCATTAGTCTAAGAATATCTACATTACGGAGTAACTAAACCAATGATTCGATGGCCATTTATCTTTTTAAACATTTTTACCTGTTTTAGCCTAGCCAACTATTCCCATCAATACTCAAGACTGTTATTGCATTGGTTAGCACGTAGGAATTTTAGGGAGATACAAAAGGTTCGTTCATTATAGTTCGTTACTTATTCTAATTACTCGGCTACAATGATTTCTCGGCTACTCGGCAGGAGATTCCGCTTTCAGGACCATGAACACTTTACTCTTCCTTTCTTTTCTAGCCTCAACAGAGACTGTCCTGGCATTTTCCTTTGGAGTGTGTCAAATGAGATGGAGTTTTTATAAGATACTTTAATAATTGGTCATTTGAAGTAATAAAAATGACGAGTTCTTTATAACAAAATTGTTTTATTACTGCTTAACGACCAACCAAATCAAATAAGAACTTGTAAAAACTCCATCTCGTCCCGAGCGTGGCCACTCAAATGTAATATTAGTCCGGGGAAGGAATTCGACGGGAAATGAAATCTTACTCAAAAACAATAAATAAATTGTTTAAATGTTTTCTCAGTCAGAACTATTTTTTCTTAGTGATGTTGATGGGATGACCAGAACCATTTTACAAAGCAAATGTATAACATTTGATTCATAGTTTTTATCACGTCGACTCAGAATTTCCCGTGTGATGATAACGCAAAGGAAATTCCCATTAGTCTTTTGAATGCAAAGAAATACACCGAGTTAGAGCTTTAGGACAACATGTAATCAAATTAAATTACGACGCGCAAAACAAATGATAGCAAAGAAAAGTATTAATTATCAAAGCTAATGCATCAAGAAAGTTTACAGAAAAAGCCTTCATGCATAACATTGTACCTTTCGTGTAGTTATTGTGGATGGGGTAATCAGTGCAAAAACACGTGTTTTATTAAGAGATTGTGAAAAAATGTTACAATATCACCACTTTTTAAAATATCTCCATTCAAAGAGTGGATGATGAATTGAAAGAGGCGTAAAACCAAGAAAGTTTTAAAACTTTCTTGGCAAACTGAACATAAAAAATATAACGAATACTTAGCGAATCTGTGACTACGTTTTAAAGTTCATCCGCAATTTCATCTTTCGTAATGTTTGCAAGTACCTTTTTCAAACTTTCAAATGAACAGAGGTTTATAGTTAAAAACGATTATCCAGATTGAACGCTCGGAAAATGCGTGTGTCTTTTGTATCAAATCACACGCGGCGAGCCCACGGCGAATCCTGGCGTGTTCAAGATCGTGTAAAATAGTTAAGTTATAGTTACATAATATTTTCTGATTGGAATACAAAAAGAGAGCGTTTAGCTTAGATGTATGAATTTGACATGAGCATACATTTTACACTTGCTGTTCACACTGGTCATTCTACCTGAAAGTTTTTCACGAATTTTTAATTTAGAGCGGTCGGGATTTGTTGGAATTTCGCGCGTAAATTTTCACGCCATTTTGAAAACACTTACGTCATTTGGACCCTCGCCAAAATGTGGACGGGGTTTTAAAAAGATGCCGTTTTGTTTACAAAAAAAGCGGATGTGTTGGGGGTTTTCACAGAGAGCATTTTTGGAAATTTTTTCTGGAAGATCAAGATCTGGTTGCTCGTCATCTTGCTGGTTTGTCATTCTTTCTTATACTTGTCTAGTCTCTCTTATTCTTAATGCTTCTGATTTTTACTATTCTACATTATGCAATCATTTTGGAAAGTGAGAGTTTTTTAATTAGTTTCCAAATTTGGCTGTAAGAGAGGCAAAACTGTTAATAGTAGTTTTTACCCTCTTGTGTTTTCAAATCTGTCAGCCTGTTTTTCTTCTTTAATTGTATATAAGAATTTGATAACAAATTGTCTAGAAATTGAGGATTGTTGTCTATTTCCAGTTTTCATATATTATATAAAATACATAGTTTGATAGAACTAGAATGAAAAATATATTTTTGAATGTTCTTTAATGATGAGACACCACCAGCAATTTCAGAGAGCTACATTTTGTTTTGTTTTAGGTTATAGAAAAAAACATTTAAATGGCTTCAAGATTGGCTGTTCAATCAGCATGGAAGATACCAGGAAGATTCAGTAGTCGATTCAATGTGCAAAAACTAAGAACTTCTGTGCAAAACTCACCACGATACATCTCCACAACTGCTCACAAATTTGCTACACAAGAAGAAGATGATCTATTTAGCATCAAAGAAATTTTACCACCACAAGATGCTTTTGCTAAGAGACACATCGGTCCAAGAAAACAATATAGAAATGAAATGCTTAGGATTTTGAATTATGAGGTAAGTTTTGAAAAACTATTTTTTAAGTTTTTCTGTGTTTGTGCAGGTCTGAGTGTCTCCTTAGAAATGGACTTCAAACCCCTCCTAGAAAGACTAGAGGATACTATTGAAATTATTAAATAGAATTCATAGATTATATACCCTTTGTCTAAATTACCCTATGCAAAAGAAGGCCCATTCTGAGAAATGAAACCTCAAAAAACGTTGCATGTTGTGGTATCTCATTGAAAAACTTCATAGTATTATTACAGTCATTATGTAATATGATACAAAAGATAAACATCACTATGCTTGAAAAAGTTCTCAGAAATTGTCAAACAAAATGTCTTGCTAATTTCAAGTTATTTGATATATTGTAAGTCTATGATTGTTGGATCTTTTTTCAATGGAATAAAAGGTATTGCAACAAGACAAGGGATTTTAGGGGTATAATATAGGATTATGATTAAAATTTCTCTTCATGCTTTTTAGGATATTGAAACTTTTGTCGAAGCAACCCTACCATCAAGCATCATTTTGAAAAATGACTTAGACCTTGACCCTCCAAAAAGTATGTTCTAAATTTTTTAATATAATTCTGAAAATCTTAGCTACTGTAATTTCCTATCTTAAAAAACAGCTCACTAGATTTTTCTAAGACCAATTAGGCTAAGTTTGTTTAAAAAAATTGACAAATATTACAAAGCTAAAACTTCATACTTTTATTATAAAATTATTAGCTGAAGAGGAATGCCTCAGGCGATTACGAGAATTTGGTAAACTTAACAAAGTTTGGCGGTCATACATTGGACTGGGTTATTACAATACTATCGTCCCACCAACTATTTTAAGAAATCTTTTGGAAAACCCAGGATGGTATGTTCATTCTTTATTCATTCATTCTACTTCCTAAAAATTTATGCTTTGAAAATATATAAAAATATTCTTCTCTTGTTGAGCAGTTTTCTGTGAAAAGGAGTCTGATTCCCTATCATGGTATCTTTTAAACCTTTGTAAATGCAAAATTTTTATAAGGTTTCTTGCCTTTCAAGAAATTATATGTTAATCCAGGCATCAAAAAAAGGGATAGAAAGTGCATCACAATTTTTTGATAAGCATGATTTTGTATCCTACGATTGATAAATTTTCAATTTTTAGCTTGTAAGTAATCCAAAAACGCATCGCGAATTGCGAAATGTGATACGCTAATTCAATCCCTGTAATCTCTTATTTCCCACTCCAGCACATCCCAGAGGAAAATATCTTGTCCCGTCCTTTGTTTTGAAGATGTGTCATTCATCCTTTGGAACCTTAGGTGCCGTGGTATAGTGGTAGTCGACCTTGGCTTCTGTGCAGGGGCCAGGGTTCGATTCCCACTCACGGCAGTTCACTTGGCAAGTGAACGTTCCTTCGCCCGGGTCAATCCATGCCATGTGAGGGGAATTGGGTAGTCAGTTCAAGGTGCTGACGGGATGCTCATTAGTAAGCGTCTATAGTTGCGAGAATAGGCCTCTAAAGCCTCCTGCAACTCAACCAAATAGAAATAGAAATAGAAACCAGATTAAAGATTCATAAAATAAGTTAATCCTTCTGTTTTTCATTCCAGGACAACACAGTATACACCTTATCAAGCAGAAATTTCACAAGGGCGCTTGGAATCTCTCTTAAATTATCAGACCATGGTTTCTGATCTCACAGCATTACCTTTTGCAAACTCTTCTCTCCTTGATGAAGGTACAGCAGCTGCTGAAGCTCTTGGTCTTTCATTCCGGTAAGCTTAAAAATTATTTTTAGATAAAAATATTTTTTTACAATGTTGTTTCCCCTCATACAATGAAAGATCTCCATTACTGGACCCTGAATCCCTTTGATTAAATAAAAGAGTTCTAGTCTAGTGAGACTAGAAGACCAGGTAGGGCCTTCGATCAAATTCTCTCTCCCACAAGTCTCTTTCTTTATACAAATAGATGTTGATATTTTCTCTGTTTATTAATTATTTATTTTTCATCAATTTTAGTGTCAATAAAAAAAAGAAATTCTTTATTGACAAAAACTGTCATCCACAGACAATTGCACTGGTAGAAACAAGAGCTAGGTATTGAATTATTTGCTTTAAAGTTTTCCAAAAACATATTCATAATTATTTTTTCTTAAACTTTTTAAAATGTTTGGTAATTACATTCAAAAACCATTCACTTTATGAGATTTACTTAAATATTCCTTCATTGAGAATACCTGATGAAATATTACCCTTGCTAAGAATAATCTTTATTCTAATTGAAGACTGTTGAAGATTTAAATTTATTAGATTTTTAAAACTCTATTTTACAGTACTATTGCAAACGCCAGTATGGAAATCATCGTAGGAGATTACAAAGAATTTGATTTTTCTAATAAAGATGTCAGTGGTGTTTTATTCCAATACCCTGATACAAACGGACATATTGAAGACTTTACTGAGCTTGTTGAAAAAGCTCATGAGGGTGGCGTAAGTCCTTCTAAGCTATTCTTGTAATTGTTGAAATTATTTTTACTTCAAATAAATTTGATAAGATTGAAGCTTAAAGATTTCATAACTGTTCTTTTGAATTGAGTCATTCTATCAATTAACATTAGAATGCAATAAGTTTAATTACTTGCTTGATGAAAGATGTTTGTTTCTTATATTCAATATTTGTTGATTAAAATAAATTTTTCCAACAATCAACTCATAATATAAAATACAAAATTCATTTTGAAATTGTCTTACTTCAGGCATTGGCTTGCTGTGCAACAGATTTGTTGGCATGTGCTATGCTTAAACCCCCTGGTGAATTTGGATGTGATGTTGCCTTAGGAAACAGTCAACGTTTTGGTGTCCCACTTGGTACGTATAAAGCTCTTATATATTTCAAAGTGGCTTTATCAAATTATAATATTTGGTTCTAAAAAAAAGGATTAAATTTTGAAAATTGAAAATTTCTAGATAAATTCTCTGGCAGTTAATCCTGGAAATTCACAAAATTGAATTATGTGAAAATTCAGTTCATAATGTACCCCTAGTTTAAATCAATGTATATTGTTATATTTTGTAGCTTTTTAAGTTCTTTGATTCATATTCAATGGATATATTTCCTTTGCAAGCCCAAAGCAAAATATCCAATTTATTAATTAATAGGCAATGATTTCGAGCAAATTTGATTAATTCTGTTTGTAAAAGAAATCCGACATTGAACTCTGTTCTGTATTAAAATCTTTCAGGTTACGGAGGTCCACATGCAGCTTTTTTCTCAGTGACTGATAACTTGAAACGTTTTATCCCTGGTCGTGTTGTTGGAGTCTCAAAGTAAGAATATTGATTATCATTAATTAGTCATATTTCTTTGTTGTCAAAGCAGAAAGACCAATCTCTTAGAATATTTAGATTCTCTCTATATAAGATGAACCTTTGATAATGAAATAGGCCCTTTCATCTTATAGAGGAGAAATTCATCCACATGACGGAAGCCAAATCACGTTGTCAAAAGTTTATCTTGAATAGAAAAATTCTCACTTTCCTAAGATACTAATTTTGAGATTTGCCTATTTGCCGAACAACAATGATTTGTGGTTTAGTCTCTAGGATCTTCTCACTTTGGAGTTAGAAAATTAGGTGTATCAAGTTTAGTTTAATAGGAGTTACATTTTTTTTAAATGATATCATGATTTCTTATAGAGATGTTCATGGCAACCCATGCTATCGTCTTGCTTTACAAACCAGAGAACAACATATCCGTCGTGATAAAGCCACCTCTAATATTTGTACAGCTCAAGCCCTTCTTGCTAACATGTCTGGCATGTATGCTGTGTACCATGGACCTGAAGGCATTGCTAATATTTCCAAGAGAGTACATAATGCTGCTCTCATCCTTGCCGAAGGTCTGTAAATATTTAATTATTTTGAGGGCATGTTTTTTAATAACTTTGATCAGCTTCCAAAATCCAAATAATTTAACACAGTATAAGATTTTCTTACGATACCTAATAGTTTTTTTAAAGAAATTTCAGTTAAAGTGAAATTTAATTGTCCTTTTAATTTAAGCTTTTTTAAAAAACTTTTGTGATTTTTTTTCAGGTTTAAAAGTTGGTGGATATACACTCGCAAGTGAAAGTTTCTTCGATACTGTCAAGGTATTGTTTATCTTATACTTTGTGTTTTATCATACATCAAGTCGTTAACTCTAATGTTTTATAACTACTATTTTAACGCAGTTCAGGTCAGATTCACTAAAGTTATTTCAGATCTTTTATAGCTTGAGTATATGAAAATATTGAGTGGGGTAAGCAAAATTAATTGTTCAAACAGCATTGAAAGTAATTACTTGAGTCCATCCTTTTCCTTTATTCAGGTTGTAGGAATTAAAGATAAACAGTGGTGTATTGACAGGGCTGCTTCCAAAGAAATTAATCTTAGAGAATTCCCTGATGGAAGTGTAAGTAAACTTTTTTTAAGAATCCTGGTGATATCCCAAGGTCCTTTATTTAAAAACACTTTCATTCTAGCTAAAGATAGAATTTTACAGGGCTTTCTCAAGTTCTATTTCAAGCAAACTCAGAAATGTCAACTTTTCGACAATGCAATATTTTCGACTTTGTTCTGCTAGCAATATTATCTTTTTCATAATCTAGTGACAGTATCCAAAATGGAACTTTAGAACAAACATACCTGACTATCTCCTTTCAGCTTGGAATTTCAATGGATGAGACAATCCAAGAGAAAGACTTAGATGATCTGTTTTGGGTGTTCAGCTGTGGTGAAACTGCTGTAAGAATCTCAAACCCTTCAATGATAGGCTGTTATTTAACTAAATTAGCTTAAGCCAGGATTTTGGCTTCAAGGGTTTTCAATAAAACATTTTTAGTATCTTGTACTGTTTCTAAGCTGTGATAAGCTGATGCTAGCTTAATAATGGTCGGGTAGCTCAATTGGTAGAGCATTCACCTTACAATCTAAGGGTTGTGGGTTCGATCCCCGGTCACCGCCAACTCAGCGGATTAGTAGCTTAGATTGGGTAATCTGATCTAGGCGGTAAGTTACTGGGAGCTGAGGGTAGGTGTGGCGCTCCACCTCAGCATTCGATCTCCCAGGTCTAGCGCAAATAGAAAAGGGGATAGACTCCCTCACTTCCGGCTCTGCTGACAGCCACCAGATGAATATACTTACTTACTACTTACTAGCTTAATAAAATAAATTAATAAATTTGGGGATATAGATCTACATCATCCAAAGTTGTTGATATTTTTTGGCTTACCCAAACTATTTTATTCAATCTTAAAGCTTTCAACAAAAAATATCAAATTAAATTTCCTACTTCCAACTTTCCTATAATTTGCCTTACAATCAGCACTGCTTGTATAGCAAGTTTCATTCCCATACTAATCTAGAATATTCTACCACAACCTTTTTTGTTTTTTAGGCCCACATTGCATCAGAGATGAGCTCTCCACCACAACAAAGTATTTTATCCAGCGATTTGAAGCGGAAAACAAGCTTCCTTGATCATCCAGTGTTTAACAGGTTACAAAGAAAAATACTTTTGATTGATTGAGATCTACATCTAGCTCGCTTTGCTTTTGACCTTTTTAATATTTCGTTCCTATAAAATCAGAACTTTTTACCACATTGTAAATCAACGCGAAAAAATTTTCAAAAATCTTCTCATTTAAAAGATTAATTGGGAAATGCTGACACCGAAACTTACTTTAAAGGTTTTATTTTTACATTTAAGTGTTCCCGTTTCATATCAGACACATATTTCATATCAGGACAGTGTCTCTCTATTGTTATATTATGCTGATATAAGCATAAAAATGCTTTTCTTTTCCTCTTTCTGACCAATCTTACTTTACAGTTCTGTCAGTACAATGTGTAAAAGCTTGTAAATTAAAATTGATGAGTAAGCAAACGATATCACTCTTATTTAAAAACAAGACCTTTAATAGATATTACTAGTTCTAGGCATAATAATACTTATCAAAGGTCTTGAATTAAGTATTTACTTTTTAACGTCTTTCTGTTGCACAGCTATCAGAGTGAAACGAAAATCGTCCGTTACATGAAGATGTTGGAAAACAAAGATCTCTCATTGGTCCACGCAATGATTGCTCTGGTATATTATAAACTTTAGTTCGCTCTGATGTTCTTCCAGCTTTTTGGAGTGATTCTTTGATTTCGTGCCCAGTGGAAGTTTCATGCACTTGAAAGATATATTTAAATCTGAGTTGTATTTCACAAAATGGATGACCGGGATGGACGCAGTGAAAATATACACATTGACATTTTGTTTTTTCTGTTTGTTTGAAAATATATACAATGGTAATTTGTTTCTTTCCTTTCTAGGGATCATGCACAATGAAATTGAATGCCACCTCGGAAATGATGGTAAGCCTATCGTTCGTTCGTTCACTCTTTCGTTGTTTATTTATTTCTTATCGAGTTTTTGAAGAAAGCTTGATTCGAATGAGATCTTTTGAAAACTCCTCTGGATATAATGGATTAGAAAATAAATCATAAATCATAAATCACTTAGACCTATCATTATGATCTTTAAAATATTCAACCAACCAATCTTCCACAAAATACATTACAGCAGGTTACAGATATTGGTAGATTTTCGTCACACAGGTAATCAGTTTTCTGATTAATATCATTCAAACTTTTCTTCAATTAAATTTTGTTTTCCTATTACAGGCGATCACGTGGCCCAAATTCACCAACATTCATCCATTCGTGCCTAAAGATCAAGCTGAAGGATATTATCAACTATTCAAAGAATTGGAAGATGATCTCTCAGAAATCACTGGTTTTGATGCTACTTCTCTACAACCTAACAGGTACCTAGCCTGTTTCCGCCAGCTATTGTTTAGCAATTGCAACGTTTTTTTTTTTCAAGGACCCATGCCTGAAAGTTCAATGCATTAGCTCTTTAAACTAGGGACTCGCGGTTCGAATATCCCACTCCTTGTAATGTCCCGTTCAGTTCATAGATAGCCGAGCCGGCTGGCATGGACCCCATGAAATCAATCAAAAGACTGTCTAAAATTCCTAGATTACTTGGTACTCATATCGGAAATATCGACTGTATGTTTGGCTTTGACTTAAATTGATTGTTTTTTACTTTATTTTCTATATACAGTGGAGCTCAAGGAGAATTTGCTGGTTTGATGACAATCAAAGCATATTTGAAGAGCATCGGACAAGAACATAGAAATGTATGGAAACTTTTTGAAAATGTTACTGATCATTTAGTACTAGATCATAAGTTTTATTTCTTCCAAAACACACCATCACAACAGAAGATTCTTATTCAATATCATAGATTATGTCTTTACTGCATCCAGTAAAATTTATCCAAAGTATCCCCATCCCCTCTTTTGCCAGAAAATAGGAAAAGGGTGGGGAAAATCCTTTTTGAAAATCCAGAAAGGGGAGGCGAAAGGGAGGAAGAAGAAACTGCGAAAAAAATTTCAGGGGGTGGGATTTTCTTTCAAGCCATAGGGGGGACTTAAGGGGGGGGTGTCAGAGAATTTTTTTTAAATTTTCAAGGGGGGAACCAATCTACCAGGACACTGTTATCTCATTGAACTCATTGAATCAAAGAAATAGCTCACCAGAAAACATATGTCACTCTAATGTAATTGTTCACTATCATTTAGATTTGTATCATACCCAAGAGTGCGCATGGTACCAACCCCGCAAGCGCCGCCATGGCTGGCTTCAAAATTATTCCCGTAAACACAGACAAAGTAGGCGGAATCGACTACAATGATCTTGCTTCAAAGGTAAGTGATTTTCAAATTCAAATTACAGAGGATAGATCTTATCGGAGTTTTTGATTTTTCTAAAAAAGCGATGCATTGTGGGATTGTTTCGGGGGTATTACATAGAAATCTCTTAGGAATTCCTCGAGGGAATTCTATTGTAATACCCCCCCCCGAACCAATCCCAAAAATGCATCGCTTTTTTAGAAAAATCAAAAACTCCGATAAGGTCTATTGTATCAAGATTATAACTGTATCATAAATTTAGATAGATCATTGTGTATACTATAGTAAGTATAGTTACGTGCAGTTTTGTCAACCTCTACTTCAAGAAGAAGAAAACGCTCGCATCTCCAATTTTTCTTTTTTTGCTAGTATGTAATGTTATCACGTCAATAAGAGCTTGACTAAGAATAACTTCAAAATTCTAATTCTTCTTTACGCCAAAAGTGCCCAATGAAAGCTCGGAGCTGTTAACGTTGGAAAAATAAAAGTGAGGCTTGAATAGCTTTTGGAACTTAGGTTTAATGCCTCCCGTATAAACGACAGTCGTCAGTCAAAAAATGTAAATTCCTTTTCCTGCCGATTTTGTCGTCCAAGTCTCGTCATTTTGATTTTTGAAACGTAAAGTTACTTATTATTTTTGTAGGTGGAGAAACATCGTGACAATTTGGCAGCCATCATGATTACCTATCCGTCAACCAGTGGTGTCTTTGAACCTGGAATCAGGTACTTGGTTGTTCGATTTGGTTTTGTTTCAGTATGTAGGACGAACTCAATCCCTACGGCGATCTTGCAATGTTCGCTTTCTGGCTTATCCTTTAAAAAGCAAAAATGAAAATTTTGGTTCGGTTCAGATTTTTCCTTTTTGGTCCGAAAAGATTTTTCAACTCATCTTGAGGAGCACTCGCATGTGTTGTTTTATCATTATTTATCTCCTTTATTTTAGGGACATGTGTCGATTGATTCACGAGAACGGAGGTCAAGTTTATTTGGATGGTGCAAACATGAATGCACAGGTTTGTCAGCTTTTATACCGAAGAAAATTGAAAAAACGTTCCAAGAAATTTTTTTTCTCCTTTTTTTCGCGATTTAACTCTGGAATACTTTTACAGAATTCTCAAGTTTTAAATTTAAATTAAAGACCGTATTTATATAGTATCTTTGTTACTTAAAATAATGATTTTGAAAATAGTATAAAATACATTATGTTCTATTCAAATCTTTCTCTAATTCGAAGAGTATTTTCGGTCGATCGAACAAGAGAGAGTCAACTGTATTGCGATTTTTACAAACCTAAAAGCTACTATAAGATCTTTCATTGATTAAAATCTTGACTTCCCTTTCTTCATCTCCAGGTTGGATTATGTCGCCCTGGTGACTATGGTGCTGATGTATGTCATTTGAATCTCCATAAAACGTTCTGTATTCCTCATGGAGGTGGTGGTCCTGGAATGGGTCCCATTTGTGTGTAAGTATAGCCTCTGCTAGGCTCTACCCTGCTGTACCAGCTTCTTTGGAACTTACCTCTTGAGTATAGCCTCTATAGGTTTTTTTAAAATCGCTTATTTATTTGCAAATAAGTGGTATGTTTATGATATTCATGACGTAATGTTTTCTACGGAAATACCCCGGGTCTAGCCAGTAGTGGAAAATTTAAACTAGACAGAATTTGTATAAAAATTTGCCACTACTGGCAAAAACCGGGGTCATTCCGTAGAAAACATTACGTCATGAATATCATGAATTTGCTACTCTTTTTCAATCAGACATTATTCAAATTATACTTTCTCTCACTCTTCTCATAAATGTCTTCCAATTTCTTGTTTTACCTCTTTTGAAGCATAAACGATGAGATTTACCCCTGCACTTTGCTCAGTTAGAAGCACGTTTGGGCCTAATGTGTTATATGATAGTTGTACGAATAAGCTTGCTCACGCACGCTTGTAAAATATGAAGATATATTAATTTCAAGAATGTTGATCTTTTAGGAAAAAACATTTGCAGCCTTTCTTACCCACCCATCCTATCGTCCCGCCCGTTGGAACTGACGCAGAGGGCGCCCAACCTTTTGGAACTATCGCCGCCGCCCCTTACGGCTCAGCAGCTGTATTGAGTATCTCGTGGGCGTACATTAAAATGATGGGACCTAAAGGTTTAACTAAAGCCACACAGGTTTGTCAATGCTCTAATTCTTCACGTTTTCGAATGAATTTTCTAGGGGATCTTTTAGCAGATGTTCAGCAAGTAAAGTTATTAAGCAGTTCACGTATTTGCACTTTTGAGGACGGTGGAGCTACTGAAACGATTTGGAACAACTTGCGGTTTTGACATGCAAAATCGAGAACGATAAAATTGTTGATTTACTCAATCAATCATGATCTAGTCAAATCAGAAGCTAACCGTCTCCATCGCATAAAAACACACATACATAAACTCGCTATTTTTTCTTTCCAATGGAAAGTCATGTGATACACTTTTCAACCAATTAGATTCTATCATTTCATTTGAGAATAGTCTTATATTGTTGAATAATTTTCAAAGAAATCTTTGACTTGTTTTTCTCCCGTGATCCACATTAGACTAAAAAGTCCTTTAGTTGCACTGCCCTGGCTGGAGTGGAGAAAAATTTTCAGGTAAATGTCGTACTTTTTGTGATGGAGCTTTTAGATTCTGAATTCCAAAGTATGATATTGATAATTTATTTTTTCATAGATTGCCATTTTGAATGCGAACTACATGTTACATCGACTGGAAGGTCATTTCGAGTTACGTTTCCGTGGCCCGAACGGTGAGCTATTTCTTCATATGTTTTAATAGAGCTTTGGATACGTTTCCGTGACCCGAACGGTGAGCTATTTCTTCACATGTTTTAATAGAGCCCTGGATACGTGTCCGTGGCCTGAACGGTGAGCTATCTCTTCAAGTGTTTTATCAGATCTTTCAAAATATCTGAAGCGGGACATCTGTTTTATATCCACAGAGAGATTTCGATTATTAAAATAAAGGTTTTCTCAATGTGGAGGACGTGAGAATTGATTTGAACTGTGAGAAGTTCGGATAATCTAAAAGTTAGTACCAGAAACTCTGAATGATGAAACCGAAACATGCTAATTGCTAAGCCTTGGTGAAACTTTTGATTCTTCTCAAAGCTTCTTCGCTGAAGTTAGTTATTATTTAACATTGCTTTATTTTGATACCATTTTTCTTTTTTACAGGAAATTGTGCGCACGAATTTATCGTTGATTGTAAAGAGTTCAAGAAATCAGCCAACATTGAGGTTCTAGATATCGCCAAACGTCTTCAAGATTATGGTAAGACATATAAAAATGATTGAAACGATTGAAGTCTCTGATTTTATTTTTCTAACTGACTTATACATAGTTTCTAACCACCCTTCATTTAGGGGGGGGGGTCCTGGATTTTGTTGAAACCCAGACAAGTGGGGTGTTGAAAGTTTGAATTTCCTACCTTCCTACCTAGGGGGTGGTCTTTATAAAATTATGTACAAAAAATTTTCTTTTCTATAAAGGGGGATTGCAATCTCGTTATCCTAGTAAAGGTTCTTTCTAACGTCATGCTGTCCCGTGTTATCCACAAAAAGAATGAACCTACTTTGGAGTCTCAATAATTCGAGCACTCACGGGGAACACAAATTTTTTTGAGTTAAGGAAATTTCGAGAGTAGGTTTATAAGGCATTGTTAACTGAAAGGACCATTAAACTTGTCCAAATTAAGGAAACATTTGAGTGCCTTATTACACAAATATTACTAGGCAAGTATTTAACGGCCTTGAAATTTGCACGATCTGAAATTAACACGAATCGTTCTGCTTTTTCAAGTAAACAGCGGCTGGTTTTGATTAAGGCTGATTAAGGGGGTTTTTATTAACGCGAAATATTTCAATCCGTGTAATAAAATGACTAGTAATATTCGTGTAATAAGGTAATAGATGTTCGAGTTAAAGAAACTCCACCGTACATACTTTACATCCACCATTTTCCAGGCTTCCACGCACCAACCATGGCCTGGCCGATCAGTACCGCTTTGATGATTGAACCGACTGAAAGTGAAACGAAAGCCGAATGCGATCGATTGGTTGATGCAATGATTTGTAAGTGAATTGCTTTTGAGACTTGTAGACACACACATTTAATTTATGCTTCTAAGGCCTGACTGTTAGAAATATGAGTGAGCTGGTCGGAATAATACAAAAAAAAGTATATTTGTTGTTGTCAAAAAAATGTTTTTCAATCTTCACTAATAAGTGACTAGCATATAATTTCCGTCAATTTGGTTGCTTTGAACTCATCCAACTCCTAGAGAATAGTTTCAACTTTTAAAAAGGCTTAATTAAAAGATATGTTTTTTTTTTACGTAACCCTAATTTTCGTTTATCTTTCCAAAATTTTCTGTAGCGATTCGTCAAGAGATCAGAGATATTGAAGAAGGGCGAATGGATAAATTGAACAACCCACTCAAGGTTTGAATTTCATAATTTGCTGTTTGAATACTACTGGGACCAATATTGGGGTCCCCTGACATCTCAAAAATATTCAAAAACTTTTTTGAAAGTAAAGACACGAATTAGGGCAGGAAGTAAAAAATGTGACGCCATAGGCAAAACTGCAAGGAGAAAATGTGTGCCAGAAAAACTGTTCCCAGTAGTATTCATTTTTGTGAAAGTCAAAATAAGCGATTGATGTTACCTTAAGTGGATAAATTTTGGCGGGGATTAAATTTGGCGAATTTGGCGAATTTAGCCAAAATTCGCCAAATTAAATCCTCGCCAAAATTTTCAAATTCGGCAATTCGCCAAATTAAATCCCCGCCAAATTTAACAAACATAGAATTATGTGAAAAATCACAACTTTTTAGTATAATTTTGAGTAATTTTCACTATTTCAGTGTGACAAAATTTCCAATTCGCCAAATTAAATCCTCGTCAAATTTTACGAAATTGATCTATCGCCAAATTAAATCCCCGCCAAAAATCGTATTTTGGCCAATCGCCTAATTAAATCCACGCCAAAATTTATCCACTTAAGGTATGTTACGTGAGCATGAAGATACTGAAGAGCATGACATTCTGAGCGAAATAATATATTACTTTAATAGGGTTGAATTTCTCGAGATTAAATTTCGCGAAACAGGGTTTTGAAAAATTTCGCGTGGATTTAATTTCATGAATAAGCCTGAAAACAGCTGAAAAATAGCCATTTTTTGCCAAAAATGGAGACTTTGGACTGGTTTTTCCGCCGAAAATGCGATTTAAAAAATTTTGTGGTGGATTTAATTTCGCGAGTCAGGAATCTTACGCGTTTTCGCGAGTTTTAATTTCGCGAAAATATCAAAAATTCGCGAAAGTTAATCCGAATAAAGTACAATAACCTACTAAAATATCCAAATGAATCTAAAACTTAACCAGAAACGATGCTTACTTTTGGTTTAAGATCGTTTGGTGACAAAATCAAACTTTAGCCCGCCATTCTTAGTTTGCATCGCTTCAGAAAGATCAGACATGGCTGTAACGCCCCTGGCCTGAGGGGGAGGGGGGCTAAAAGGTCGAGCAGCAATTGTTACCTGATTTTAGCCTGTGGCTAGGAGGGGGACTAACCATGTTAGGGGTCAGTTAAATTTTTTCAGATTGACCTGGGGGCTAGATTCTATGTTTGGTGAGTTTTTTCTGAACTTGTTTTTCTTTCATCATAAACTTCACTATGGAATATCTTCTGTCTAAAAAAGAGTGTTTCTGAGAAAACTGTGCGTGCGCTGAGCTATTACTAAAAATTTGTGCAATAGCATGTCTTCAATTCATATTGTTTTCAAAAGATTTGTGCAATAGAAGTTTTTTTTTAAATTTTGCATTAAGCTCAAGGAATTATAGGCCACCTACCAAACCATAGGTTGGCACTTTCTCATCTTATATTTTAATCTAAGCAATGCTCAAAAACTGAAAATTTAGTATCTAATATATTATCTGTAAAAATTCTTTAATCCTGTTGCATCTCCTATTTCTTAGGGCATTTATCATATTTAGCAATAAGCTAAATTAACTGTTGTATTTGTTTGATTGTTTGAAAAGGAAATTTGACGTGTCATTAGCTTAGGGGTCACCTAAAATATTTGGCAACCAGGGGTTACTGAATTCTTTGGGGGCACCTAAAACCTGCTGCCAAGCCATGTCAGATCATCTAAATTGAATTTCGACCTTATCTACCCCATGACCTACTCCCACCCTTATTTATTATATACATCAATTAATCGAGCACTCTCTCTTTTTCTAGAACTCTCCTCACACACAAGCAGTTTTAATGGAAGAGAATTGGGATAAACCGTACAGCCGTGAAGTAGCTGCATTCCCCGCTGTAAGTTGCTCTTGTTACCTTATCGGGGAAAACTTCGTCGGGGAAAATTTTCGTCGGGGAAAAATATTCGTCACTTGGCCAAAATTTCGTCACTTTTCCTCGACGAAGTTTTCGCCGATAAGGTATTATGTTGGAAGGTCCCCACAGCTGTACCCGAATCCTAATTAGTTTAGAACAAAAGGACTTTAACCGGTTGCGATTTTTCTGGTCTTTTCGACTGCTGTCATGAAAAACAAATAAACTACTATCTACTTAATAAAAGATAAGTTAGATTTAGGGTCAAACTCTTTTTTTTTCTTCAATTTCTTAACGTGTAATTACACAATTTTGGTCGTACTGAACTCGAAACCAGTCTCTCGACGGTGCTGAGTGTTTACAGATGCATATTTCCCTACTTTGTCTCTGGATCGAAAATATATTCCTGTCGAAAGTGCAGTTTCATTCTTTTGCATTATTACTAAACCTTCTCAAGAGAGAATGACAATGCCAATCTTTCATAGTGAAATATTAGCTTTAGTACTACCGAAACCTCGTTTCAGTGGACTTTATCATAACGCGTGAGAAAGGATGAATACACTATATTGTTATTGTGGTGTATAAAAGCGGTGGTTTCATTTAGTGTAGTACAGCACTGATTACTTTTAAGTCATTAAAAAAAAACAGTTTAAAAGTTGCGTAAGTTGTGTCCAGCTTAGATTTCCTTGATTCACAAAGCCGCAATATTGATTCCAGTATCCCAGCGTCGTTCCCGTGTATTTCAGGCTTTATTTACGTTACTGATTGACACCAGAGAATGATATTATCAAAAAGCCGATAATACGCAGAATTATACATTGCAGAATTTCGGGGACAGCTTAGGTGGTTTTGAAGGCGGGAGGGCGGGTAGAAGTTCGAAGAGAGATAAAAGAGTACCATGCATCGCTCAAGAATAATAAAAGAAAATATTATAAATTTAGCCATGGTCACTTCGATCCAAGTTCTGGCCCACAATAGGGCGTGTTGATGATGTACATGGCGATTCTCATCTCATTTGCTCATGCCCGCCCATGGAATCATACGAATATGATCAAAAGCAAGGTGGACTTGTTTAAAGAAGGGCGTTAACGCCCGTGTTAAAATAAAATGTTGAAAAATGATATGTTGATATATTGAGTCCAGTTATGAAGAATATTTTCACTGTCGTGTATCCAAGGTCTTACGAACAATTTTAAAGTGTGATTTACACGACCTATCATTTGAAAATGCTTTTTTCTGAAATGTTGTGTAAAATGACAGTGTTATGATGATAATTTTTAATTTTTAAAGCATTTATTTAAGAAAACCAAGAAAATATTATATTTTGAGACTACTTGTTCCTGTTTTTTGCCATATTTAAATGTTTTAATGACGCAATTGTATTTCGTAATCATTTATTATAAGAACATCTAAAATTCCGAATGTTCATATTAACTTGAGTTTAGCCTGAAAATGTTCTTAATTTCAAAGCTTTGTGAATATTACTGTGCAATTTCCGATATGTATTAGAGTCCGAAAAGTATTTAATTTGTTCTTGATATTTTGGTCATCGAAGCTTGATGTTCTTATATAGAACGTGACTCTAGAAAATGCGGACACTTCTATTTACCAGACGAAAAACTTTAAGCCTTTTTTTTAAGTTCTGTATCAATATTTAATGTTTTTTAAAGTTCCCCAACTGTTGTAATATTTTAAAGTCCTAGTAATTTTGTGAAAATAGTTTTGTTTTTTTGAAATTGTATTTTTTATTTTTAAGAATTTGTTTTCTGTTTTAATGGTTGTGAAGTGTTAAATATATTGAATGGGTTTGTTTTTTAATTCTTTGAGTTTTTTTTTTCAAATGTCCTCTCCTTGAAAATGACCAAGTTCTAATAAGAATGAAAAAAGAGTATGTACATTCTCAGAGGGTCACAATTTCCGAAAATTAAGACCAATATTAGGTAAAAATGGGTCAATAATATTTAAAAAAACTCTCTCCATAGTTCTAAAACGTTTTTTTTTCTTCTCGGGTCCATCTGGCAAGACCACTTCCCTGCTCCAGACCTTAATTCTCCGGACAGGCACTATATAAGTGTTAAATAACAAACAGGCCTGTAGCAACCAGGGAAGGGGGCACAGGGGCATTTGCCCCCCCCCCCCAAAGATTTTTTCAAAAGTTGGTAGCTTTGAAAAATCTTGTATTAATGTCTTCATTTTGAACATAATCCTTTAATTAGATGCGTTTTCAGCGTTTTTCAGCTTAAATTGCGAATTTTTTTCCCTCGGGCCAAACCTCACTTTGCCCCCTCAAAATGAAAATGCTTCCTACGGGCCTGACACTCTATTAGAAAATGAAGTTTATTATTCATCCTCTTCCATTCTAGTGAAGCTTCCTCATTCTTTCAGTTTTCCTATTAGAGGTTCCAATATTCAGCTTCAATTGCTAATTTCATTCCGCTCGAACTCGCTATATAATTAATTCTTGGTTGATTCAATATTATCAAAAAAATTCTTTATACGTGGGATGCATAATAAGCACATCACACGATATTTGTATCATAGCTCTCAAGAAGGATAGCTATCCCCAGCCATCTTTACAAGAATAGGTCTTGCAGCAGATAGGAGGAAGTTCAATATCCTTCTGGAGGAAATTAGCTTACAGTCTCACCAGGCTGAATTGCAGACC
Organism: Clytia hemisphaerica; assembly: GCF_902728285.1. NCBI lineage: Eukaryota > Metazoa > Cnidaria > Hydrozoa > Leptothecata > Clytiidae > Clytia > Clytia hemisphaerica. Next base: position 111,633 of record NW_027103357.1, read on the forward strand.
TCTATATAGATCATAGCTCTCAGAAGGAGCTATTATCAGCCCTTTTATAAAAGACTGGACCTAGTAGCAGATAGGACGGATCCAATAACCTTTTGCAGGAAATCAACACTTACTGATTCACCTTATTTTCTTAAGACTTGACCTTTTAGATATATAACTCGTGAGTCTTATACTTATTGAGTATTTCTTCCTGAGGTCTTATGGATCCTCTTAAATAGACGTGCTTGCTCTTTATTGTGACTTGGCGAATTTGGCTCTTCCAAGTAAAAAATATGTTCATTTTGTTTGTTCGATCTGTTATTTTTTTCAATCAACCCTGGGTGTTTCGAGTTTTCACCCTTTGATACATCTTTATTTACTTGTTACTCAAGGACAAGTATCACCTCGATCCTGTGGACACTAAATTTTCACTGGTAGTTTTTTACATATTCTCCAATACCCCTGTAAAAAATATCTTCCAGCCTACGGAAGAGTCCAATTACCTTCCCCATTACTTTTACCCTTTGGTAAATTGAATGTTGTGGAACCATAACAGTTTAATATGTAAAGCAAATTGTGTATATGAAGTAAATAAATCCTCATAATCAAGTGGTATTACTAATTTTAGATTCACAGACATCGTTTTCATTTTTATGACTTTTTTTGTGGTTCAACCAAGAAAATTAAATCAAAATTCTTACGTTGGCACAGTTATGAAATTTATCTTAACCTTTTTTTGTAAGAATGAGAGTTCTTTCAGGGGGGGGTCGGTACTAAAATGTCAGACATATATGAGTACTAAAAGGATTTTCAAGAATTTCTTGCATACCACCACCTATTTTTCGAAAATGTTATTTTAGTACACATGTACTAAAATTATTTTGAGCAATTTAACATGGATACCACCCATTTTTTGCCCTTTTACGAGTTTAAATTTACCAAAATGGGGTCATTGTTACAAACCTAGTCGAATTTAGCGCATCAATCTGCGAAATGATATAATTTTATTACTAAACTGTGCTAAACTGTACATAAAAATATTTTTAAAAAAATATTTAAAAAATTGGAAAAATTTTGAAAGATTTCTGAAGATTATTTCGAAAATTCCTGAAAAAAAAATCAAATTTTTTCCAAAATTGTTAAAAAAATGCTCCATTTTGGCTGATTTTAGAACAAAATACTAAGATTTTTCAAATATTTCTTTAAGGGACCACCTTTTTGGTATTTTAGTACACATGGTACTAAAATTATTTTTGAGCTTTTTTGCAGTACCACCACGTCACTAAATGTCATGATGTCTGAAATTTTAGTACCGACCCCCCCCTGGTTCTTTTCGAGTTTTAAGCCTAAAATATTCTTATTTTCACCGTTTTGTGAATATTATGTTTGTGCAATTTCCAAAGATATTGGGTGTTTGAAATCTCTTAACATTATGGTCATTGAAGTCTTATGCTCTTATAGTTAGTTTGTAGTGTAAACACCACAAGAAAATTCCTAATAGAAAATTACAGCTATAGCCCCCAAACTAAGCATGGACAAAAGGGGGTTACACTGTTAGGGTCACCGACAAAATCCACCCCAAAAAAGTGACCAAAATCTAGGACTACGTCATCGGCAAAATATTTTAATATCACGCATTTTGGTCACGGATTGATATGAGTTAGAGGTCAAATTTGTTTAGCGAGACTTTACCTAAACCAACTGAATTTCATATACCATGGATACAATTACTTGATGCCAGCCAAACATAAAATCTTAGATCGGATTTTTTGTGAAAGTGGTACCACCACTACGAAAAGTTTTATAAATTGACCCTCGTTGAGTAGTACTACCATTAGGGTACCACTTTTCTAAAAACTCCGATCAAAAATGATGGATGTGGAACTTTAATCCATGGTTTATAAAAGTCAGTGCCCAATCCTCTGAAATATGAACTTTCTATAAAGGAATAAAGATACTTTTAATATTTTCCCATCCCATCAAAAAAAAAATCGCAAGTCACAATTCACCACTTTGTTGATAAGGAAGTCATTTTGCAGATCATAAAAATTTAATCCTTGCATCAATTGAGATTGAATAATCAGAAACCTCAAATGTCTATACTACCAATTCAGAGTAATTACTTTTTACCTGTAGGAGTGTCAAATGTCAGAACCAGATCAAAATTTTTTTTTTTAACTCTGACCCGAACCCGGGGAGGAGTACTTAGACAAATGGAGGGTACGGTATGTTCCGCCCTTAAGGGTACCTTTTTTTGGATTTCCAAAGTCCCTCTAAGGGTCGGAAAAATCAGAAAATCGAATTTTAGTCCCGCTAAGGGTCAGTCAACTTTTTAACCCCGGAAAGATCGACATTTTGTCAAAATTGGTCAAAGTTTCCCATAAGGGTTGTAAACTTCACAAAATCTTCCTTTGTTTTCTCCTTTTTAGTCCCGGTAAGGGTCCGAGGGCCAGAAGTCGGGCGGCACCCCCCCCCCGTCAACTCGCAACCCTAGTACCCCCTCCTGGAGTCCCAAAGATATATGGTCACTTTACTTCATATATTAATGCCATACTAGAAAGTTATACGGCAAAGGAAAGTATTCTTAAAGAGAATGATCTAATAAATTAGATTTTCAAAAATTGAATGTAGAAAAAGTGAAGATTTTTTTTTCTTTCAAGAAATCATGACATAAGACTTTTCAGAATATTTTTTGAACCTTACTGATTTCGCAAATCTTTGTTCAGTTCAGGTTTTTCGCATTTCTCCTCCCCTCTAAAATATCTTTCCAACGATGTATAAATTTTTACTATACCATACATAAATGGGTGCTGAAAAGCTGTTTCAAAATTAAAGTGGCCACATAATTTTGAGGCTGACCTTGTTATTTTTCAAAATATTGAGCCAGTCAACTACAATCAGTGACAATATATGTGGCCCCCCTAATATCAGTGTTGATGTGAGATTTTTCTGAGCATGGTGGCAGCCTTTCCAGCCATCAACATTGATACTAGGGGGAAGGAAATTCTTGCCACAATATTTAATCACAGATTGTAGCTTACACAAATTGGTATTAAATAATTATAAAGAGTGGGTGAGACTAAATAAGCAAATAAACAGACAATATATGTTGGACGCCCTAGAAGAATGTTCGCAAGTTAATTTATTGTATTCCTACACCTAAAGCCAATCCCATTCCCACTGTTCTTGAGCTGAAGACGTTGTCTTTTTTCCTACAGCGAGTCAAAAGATTCCCCAAGCCACTGAGAATAAGTTGTAACACCCCTGTATCACAGACTCGCTGGGACTTCAGCCCCACTGGAAAATTTAGCCAAATTCGTTCCTGGTGGGGAAAATAGCCTACGTTTTCAGCCCCACTGGAAAATTGACTTTAATTTCATCCCCATTTTAAATTCAAAAGAAAAATTTGCACTCCAAAACCATCCCCACTGGATTTTTTTACCTGAGAACAATAATCCCCATTGGGATTTCGAAAGAAATTTTCATTCCCACCGTGGGTAGAAGCTCTACCGGGGCTGCGAGATAGGGGTTGTTTTAGTTCTTCCTAGGACTCATAGGATAAGTGGCTTCTTTCTTTCTTTCTTTCTGGTAGTAATGTATATGGCGTATATCTATGGAAATTTCAGAACTTGTCACTGTACCTAAAACGATAAACTAGATACAATAGTATATAGAGTGCTGGAAAGTGCTAAAATTGAGACGAAGAAATTTCGACTTTTCAAATAATTTTCATATGTGGAACAAAGACCTATCATCTCCCATGACGAGAGCCAACCAAACCACAGACCGGGTGTTTCATGAATCCAAATGTCTTTGTGTATTTGTGTATTTTTATTGGACATCCAAGGCAACAAAACGACTTTCACAAACTAACAATTAATCATGGATCCATATTACAATTTGCATAAATTAGAATACCTTAAAGCTATTACACAAAGCTGATACGTTTTTTGTCATGCAGAATTTGCAGTTTTCTACCGTTTCTCGCATTCCTCCTCTTTGAAATATCATTATGAATCGCGAAATTTAGTACACGTAAAAAGAAAACACCACGAACCATAACCCGCAAATTTTAATAGTAGACATTGGTTTAAATTTCCAACTGATAACGCTCCCATGTTCCTATTATGCCAATCTTTTGACAATTGAGACGAATCCCCAAGGTTTAGACAAAAATGGGACCTTGGTATTACATTATAAATTAAGCAACTAAAGTCAAAATAGTCTATCCTTTGGTAGAAATTTTCACCCAAGCTTTTCAGAAGACTTAGCAAAACAAATTTCTCCAACGAAACACTTTTTCACTTTAATTTAGTCTAGGGGTTAGTTGCTGAGGGTCTGACCTCTAGCCCTCACAAATACGACTTTCCCCAACTCTAGTCATGCCCCCCCCCCAATATTTTGCTTTAAAAGATCTTACATATACCGTTTAGAGGGGTGAAATAAGGGTGAAAAGTCGAAAATTTTCTTCGTCGCCCAACCATGGTGGGCGACATATTTTTTTGGCCCCTCAATTCCATTCGCACGCCGGGGGCCATGCTAGTAGCACCTAAGAGTCGTTTTGAGTAAAAAATATTGTTACCATATCTAAAATTGATTTACAAAAATTTACAGAAAGCGCATTCTCTTTTGTACCTCGACTTGCAGCAGCAGCAGCAGCAGCCCACAGTCAAATCACTATCTAAGAAATAAGCTCAAAACTGAAGAAAATTCGCAATTTTTTGCCGAAAAGAGTTTACAGTCGGTAGAGCTTGTACATTGACTTCATTACGGCTGTAAACTCCGCGAATTTAGCTGACTCTCGTTTATTCGAACTTCTACTCTTTGAATATTTCTATAATTTGAACTAGTTCCAGGTCCCTATCAATCAGAAACCCTGCTCCTAAAATGCTTTCTTTAATTCGAATCTTTCTGTTATTCGAACAAGTAAGATTCCCCGTTCGTGATCAAATTAGCAGGGCTCTCTAATTCGATCCTCATAGAGCCAAGAATTTTCTTCGAATGAAAAGATTCGAATTATACCAAAAGTGTAGTCGAGTAAGGGAATTTCGAGTTATGGAGTAAGATTTATAACAAGTATAAAACTTGTTCGAGATAAGGAGACACTCGAGTTATAGAGGTTCGAGTTAGAGAGACTCAACTGTATACATTCCCCGACTTAACTATCCCTTTTTTATAAGAACAAACTATATAAGAACACAAGGCTTCGATGGCAAAAATGATAAGAACAAGTTAAGAACATTTTTAAGCTTGAAACCCAAAAAATTAAGAACATCCCAAGGCTTCAAAAATTTTGGATGTTCTTATTAAAAAAAAAACGTGTAACATTGTCTACACACAAGGAAGTACAACAACAATCCTTAATCAGATTCTTTTCTCTTTCCCACGAGCCTTAATGGCAAACAAGAAACCTCAAACACTTACATGACTTACAAAAGCCACTACCTTCACTGATTTGCTTGTTGCTAAGCAACCGAAAACACAAGAATTTAGATTTGTTCGAAGTTCGAAGTATGTGCCAACTTATTCTTACCTCCTATATTGCTTTGTCATGACTTAGAAAACTTCCCCTGCGCTGCGGAAAAATTTAATATACCATTTTTTAGCTCTGTTCATTAAGTTAATCGACATTTTCCTTCATGAGACAGACAGACTGGGTACTTTATGAAGGTTTTTTTTGCCTATTCTCCACTACGGAGCAGAGCAGAACCCCCATTAGGATTGAACCCCCGGGGGGTACTAGCGTTGCGAGCTGATGGTTATGTGCCGCCCGACTATTGACCCTCGGACCCTTAGCGGGACTAAAAAGGAGAAAAAATAGGAAACGATTTTTACGACCTTTAATGGGACTAATTTGACCAAACTTGATCTCTCAAGGAGTAAGAAGTTGAAATTTCCTATTTTTCTGACCCTTCTTTGGACTGAAATTTAATTTGGTTTTTTCAACCATTACAGGGAATTTCAGGCACTTTTAAGGGTGGCACATACCCGTACCCTTCACTTGCCTAAGTACCTCCTCCCCCGGGGATTGAACGAATGTGTTTAGAAAGATATTAATCCAACTATGATTATATCGAAGTCGTAGAAAGTTTTCTTCATTAGGATTTTTCAAATTCACTTACCCTTTGACCGGGGGGGGGGACTAGATTCAAAAACGACCGTACGTGCGGTCAAAAAGAAGGCCTTCGAAATTGGCCGCGAAAGATCGACCATTACGTTGCATTTTCTTGATGATTTTAGACCATTTTGAAGCTGAAAATCGTCAGATTTTACAAATCTTTCACCCTTACAGTGCACTTAGGTAAACTTGGGAAAGGGACCGTTAAGGGCGGCATGTATGATAGGTCGTTTAACTTGAGTGCCCCCACCTCCCTCAAAAGCAAAAGATTTTCCTGGTCATCAATTTCCCCTATTTCTCCCTCCTGGATTTCCCTCGATTTCTGCTAATCTTCAAACGAAAAAGATTTATAGGAGTACTTTATAGGAATTTTAGCAGCCTCCAAATCACACTAAAAATTTACCTCTCCCATGAAACCAAGGTGACAAAAATGCTAACATCTTACAAACGATATCAATAATCGAAAATTAAAAATTAAAAATCAATCAATCACAATTTTGGGGTTTTGAACAATTACACCAAGACATGGGCGTTAATTACAAAGTTAATCACCCACCAATTAACGACACAGTATAAATACTGTAGTTTTTGGGATTTTAGAATTATGCACAGTTCTAACTTCCAAAGTATAGAACAAAGCAAAAACATACAATAAGTGGCTGGTACACTTAAGAAATTCTTACTCCATAAATACTCATATATTTGATTGGAAACTTAACACTGACACGACAATGAAGTTAACAATCGTTGTTTTATGCCTTGTAATGGCAGGATTCACGTATGCTGGAAATCATGCAAGTAAGTAAAATTTACTTTACCTCCAACAATTCGAACCTCTATAAGTCGATTGTCTCCATAATTCGAACTTCTTCAACTCGAACAAATTTTTTAGATTTTTTATAAAGTTGTTTGTATTCTAAAACTCGAACACATTTTATTCCTCACTGTTCGTGTTCGACTTATGGAGACATCACCGTATCTCGCGGTCTTTGTTTAACGATATACTTTTAATTTTTGATAGTTAATAAGTCATGTCCAAGTCTAAGAATATTTTACTCAATATCTTAAGAACTCATTTTCAGAATAAGAATATCTTTGAGAATATACGGTGTGTATGAAAATAAACCTCTGGTGTTTTGATAGATTTTTCAGTTTTACGAGTTGCGACTATCCTCTACACGCTTGGAAAGTCTGCGTAATTGAATCTAATTGGTTCCTTTCAATTTTAGAGAATTAAACTTCATCATAAAGAATTTATCTTTTCTTCATTTTCACAGATTACTGTCGACCACCAAGTTGCTACAAAAGATTCCCTCGTAAGTAAAAAAAGTAAATTCCTCGAAATGCAAAAACCAGTATGTTAAAACTGAACCTCAGGCTTCAGTTCTTAATTTTTCCAGCCTTTATTGTTCTAAACATGTTCTTAATATTCTTACCTTTTTTACTAATTGGGTAAAAATCATGTCATTTCTGAAATTTGAAGCCCAGATTGTTCTTAATTTGTTCTTAAATTTTGGAGAAAAAAAATTCTGCCTGAAGTTTATGTAATTTTTTTATTTCATTTGAATTGTGTTAAAGTCTCAATATAGAAATAGTCTTGATATTATATTATTCTATTATTATATCATTCACAGCTTTCGCCAATCAATTATGTTTTAATCTCCATGGTCATCGAAGAGCCGTCGGTTATTACCGTTATCCATTCAGCCCACATCTTTTCTTCTACTGCAACAAATTCGGTGTGAACTCCGGAACTCAACAATGTCCGGCTGGTCTTTGGTTCTCTGAAAAATGTGTTCAGTGCTTGAAGCCTTATGATGGTAAGACGAAGTTATGTTATGTGTACTTTTATTTTTTGTCCCAATTCCGGTAAAATAACGTCTGACTTTCGTGTAATACATATGAATAACTTATCCCAGCCTTCCGCAATTCTAAAATCCATTTTACTACCATATGAAAACCATGTCGTTGAATTTAGAATTATTCCCTGAAGAATGGTTTCCACATCGTAATAAAAACCGGTCAACACTTAAAGTGTATGGACTTCGAACCTCAATAAGATGCATGGATAGAAATTTTATGATCATGGAGTATATTGGAGTATGTATATTCTCTTTCAGCCGTTAACAATGTTTGCAGTAAAAGCTCTGGCGATGGTAGTGGACAATCAACAAACACTGATGCAAACTGTAAGTCACCTTCTTTATCCCATATAAATATCTAACTTTGAAAAAAGTTTAGCCTCATAACTTTAGAATAACGCACATTTCTTTGAATTTGTTTTTTGTGCCATCAAATTTCGATCTGAGATTGGATTTAGATGATTTTGCATTTTCACCAAGAGTATATGTTGATTCATCCTTTTACAAATTGGAGGGGGAACACAAAAGAAACTTCAGAATAATATCTATCCCAAACAAAGGTCTCTCGTCCATCAAATCTAGACAAAGTTATAGGATATGCTATCCAATATAATTTTCTGAGTAGACCCTGCTTTCCCTCGCAAACTACAATCATGGACAAAAATGTTTGAGAAAAACACAGGAGTTTGCAGTAAAAATGTAGAAAAAGAATTATTCGTTCTTTCAGAGATAATATGTAGAATACCAATATTATTTCCTCCCTTTCGTTGTTTCAACGTTCATCTAACGTTATATGGACGTTGTGAACGTTAGATAGACGATGAAACAATATTATTTCCTCCCTTCTCCAGGTGCACCAGAAGGATTCTGTAAACACAAAGCTGATGGATTATACGCATTAAATTCATATTCTCCAAAATTCTTCTCTTGTGTCCAATGGAGAGCCACTCAATGTCAATCGTGTCCAGCTGGTCTTTATTTCAGCCAGAAATGTCAAGTCTGTTTGGAAGAAGTACACCTTTGTAAGTTTTTCATAAAGCATTCTTTTATTTCTCCGAAGCAAATCTATTTAGTAAATTCTCCGAGGAAACTCTTAAGAGTAAAATTTCAACTTAATGCTATTAATGACGCCCTATATTTTTATGATTCTGTTTTAAACTGCTTACTAAAGGTTTTTGTGTCTAATTATATTTGAATTTTGCTTGACTTCGCTAAAGATTTCAATGTCGGTCGACAGTGTGAATGTAAAAGCGTCCGTAAAATTTCATCTCAAATTGAGAACTCGTTGTAGTAATTTCTTTTTGAAATCTAATCAGTCTTTCTTTTTTTCTTTCAATCATAAAAAAAAGCTACTTGCCCCCAAGAGAGGAGACAACTCACCAGCCTCTAAACCACCAAAATGTAAGTTTCTAGACTTTTTCCAAAGGCTAGATGTTTTCTTCTCTTCAATCCAAAAAAATTCACCTACTATGCCTTACCAGTAAGGAAAGTTGGGGTTGAATCCAACAATGTACCCCACAATCTGTGACTTATTTGAATTAAAATTTTGTCGAAGGAAATCAAATTCACCAATCAGACTTCTTCAGATATATTTGTATTTTTGTGTAAGTTTCTATTTAAATCACTCTTAAATGGAACTGGGTAATCGAGTCTGACTATGAAAAGTTTTCCCTCAAATCCCTCTCTCAAGTGGAACTTGATTATTATTCTACAGATATATTTTCTCAATACTACCGAGTATTAAGCAACCTCTATAAGAAACACGTTTCACTAGAAGATGAACAGAAGCTTAACTTTTTCCCTTAATATCTCATATCACACTTTTCTTTCTACGTTGACAGGTGCTAGCAACGATTTGTGTGCATGGAAAACAGCTGGATATTACGCTTTTAGTGAAAACGCAAACCTCTTTTTCTACTGTAACGAAAACTACCAAAATGTTGGATGTCAGAGATGTCCAGCCAACTTGGTTTACAATCAAGCATGCGCTCAATGCTTACCCAAAGACCAACAAAAGTGTGATGTACCATCTAAACCATCCGAACCAGCCGAAACTAATTTCTGTAAGTATCTAAACTAATAATGATTTTTTGTTTCTTTAAAATATCTTTCCAATAGCAAAAACTGGTTTTGAAGTGCCAAGAAACCGAATACAGAGGGATAAACTAAAATCCCATTTATACTACTTATAAAGCAATAAAAGCCTCATTTTGAGCTATTGCAGCTCTATAATATTTATAATATTTAGGACGCACTCTGTCGGATAGAAAGCCATTTTTACTGATAAAGTGAACGAACTTTGCTAACGATATCACTTTATTCACTGTAGGTGAATTAGACAGGTCTTAATTTTTCTGTACACAATATTTATGCCTCTAATTTGGACCTCTATTATTCGAATCTCTCTGTAATTCGAACTAAAATATAGGTCCCCGAAAAGCCGTTTAAAATACTGTCTGTAATTTGAAACTTTCTCTAATCCGAATTAAATTCTTGGTCTCTTGAATATCGAATTAGGCAAAGTCAACTCATAGTACAAGGTAACAGGAATAGTCGAAAATATTTCCACATTCAAAGCAAACACGTGTCTCCTTTTAATAACAAAGGAACAAATTCTAATGATCTCATTTCATTCTATTTAAAGGTGCACCAGAAAGATTCTGTAAACAACACTCCATCAAGCACAAACCATTGACCTTCCTCTTTGCCGTGGAAGGAGACGCCTCATCATTTTTCTCATGCAATCAACTCAAAGAAGCAACACAATGTTTATCTTGCCCTGCTGGTCTTGTCTTTAACGAAGTTTGCCAAGGATGTCGACAATTCAAAACTAGTAAGTGTGAACAGGGCCTTATATGAATGGTGAAGAATCAGCCAGGCTAAACAGTGCCTTAGTTGAAAGAATCAACCAATTTTTAGGCTAAACAGTGGACTCAAATTCGAACATCCGTATAATATGAATTAGACTTCCCCTTGAAGATTGAATTAGTGAGAATAACCTTGTATGAAACCTTTTAGCGGATATAAGCAAAGAAAAAGCAATTTTAAGGGCCACGCTTTCTACTCAAATAAGAGTGTTCCATTGAATCCTTAGCTCATCTTTGTTAGCCTATGTGTATTTTGTGCTTATCAGAAACTAAAGCTCTATCTACATTTCACAATAGGCGATGCTAAACAATGCAATGCAGTCAAGCCAGATGATGGAAAACCAAAAACTGATGAGGAACTCAATAAATTCAGATGTAAGTTTCTATTCAAATCATTCTTAAATGGAACTGGGTAATCGAGTCTGACTAGGAAAAGTTTTCACTCAAGTCCCTCTCTCAAGTGGAACTTGATTATCGAGTCTGACTCTAAAAAACCAGCTCCAAATGTATGGGATTGAACTGGGAAAGCGACCGGTCGTTGTGAACGTCAGATAAACGTCGAAAAAACGTTGTGTGCCAGCTGGGAAAAAGTGTCCAGCCATTCATTAACGTGAAATTGAATTCTAAGATGTCTTCGATATCAAAATATTTTGTAAGTCTTACATGTATTAAATTCTTATTTTGTCTCAATTCAGGCCCAGACTTCTTCTGTCAAAACCGACCTGTTGGAAACCACGAAACCGGTGCCGGTGAAGAGACCTTCATTACTTGTTCCCCTGGTAACCAATGTATCAAAAGATGGTGCCCATCAGGAACTGTTTACAGCAAAGCCTGTGATGCTTGTACTTACAGCTATATCAATTTTGGTAAGTGATGTTTTTCTTTTCAAATTCTTGAGTGCTATAAGTACAGTGAAGTTGAACCTCTATAACTCGAACGTCTCCTTAAGCCGAACAAGTTTTATGGTCTCTTAAGTTAACAATGCCTTATAAACCTTACCCCAACTGTATTAGGCTTTTTTGAGACTTATAAACCTAAACCATGCAAATCAAGTTTTTTGAGGTTACAAATAGCAAAATCATCATCTTCGCCCTCATTCCCTTTTTAACGCCCACGATGCGCCTTGGCTTTAGTAGACGCTTTTATACACATAACAACTCTTGACTATCAAATAACCGTCTATGACGCTACACTAAATGCTCATCTTACGCTTACTACGATCGCTTGGAAAAGTTCTAAATTCTCTCTTCTTTATTTTTAGCTAATCAGAAGCTATGTAAACCAACAACTGCACCATCATTCCAAGCAGCAAAATGCAGTAAGTAAAACATTTGAAAATCTTTTTGATGAGGCATTTCTGTTGTGTAGAGTTATAGAAAAATAACGAAGATTTTCAAGTTTCCTCCAGTACCTCAAAATATTTTGGATCATTGCACCACTTTTTGAAGTGAAGAACGAAAATGAAGCCATTTTATTGGTGAGAGTTGACGTGAATCTTGAATTTAACCAATAGAATGGATTCATTTCGTTTCGGAGCGAAACAGAAACGTAGTGTGTGAGTGTGGTCTTAAAATCTGGAATTTAGAAATAGTAAATACCGGTAATTTCTTCATGCAAAACCGGCGTACCGGCCAAAAATTACGAAAATGTCGAAAATGTTCCGACGAGTACTAGAATACCGAATATTCAGTCTTCCAGTACCGGAAAGTCGGTCATTTTTGCCGTCAAATACCTGAATAACGGTCGATACCGGATTCTCTGAAGCCCGACCCCCCTCAGTATAGAATAACTACAGAAAAAATTCAATACATAATAAATCTTGTTCTTTTTCATATTAGGAGATGAAGATTTCTGTAAAAAAGGTGGAAAGCCCGGCCCCAACCAACCTCCATCTCACTTTTACGAGCAACCTTACGTTTTCTACGAATGTGCCGCAAAAGTGTGTTACCGTAAAGCATGTCAAACCACCCTCGTTTACAATGACAACATTAAAGGATGTGATTACGCCCCAAACCCGAAATCAACATGCAGTAAGTGTTTTGTTGATGTTAAAAATTTGAAGCCGTTTTTCAAAGTTTAAAATTTAAAAACAGTTAAGCAATATATTTCGGTGGTATCACCATTCTCAAGCTTATAAAAATACAAGTGTTCTGTTTTGTTGATGCTATTTAGATTCAAGCCAAGTCTTTTAGAGAGGAATCTTCCACCTTTTTTAGGCAAGCAAAAGTGATTTCTTTAAGATTTGCGCCCTACTTCGGATGAAAGATTGAATGAAGCGTTTTTTTTTGTTTTTTTTTTCCGTCTGTCACCTCTTTCGGCCTCTAATTGTTACTTTCGATCCTGCGTTTGTATGTAGAACACTATTTATGTATAAAATAATTGGTTTCAAATTTTACAGAGGAGATTTGACTCTAGCCCTAGGCTATGTGTCAGAGTTATGGAAACATAATAATATAATATTATTACATAATATTTTCTAATCCTCATCTCTTATTTGTAGAAGTTACTGGTTTCTGTAACGGATTAGCTAATGGAGGATATGCACCACCAAAAGCAGCTCATGAAGGAAATAACGTTTGGTATCAATGTTTCACGCATCCCACCCATGTAGAATGTGTCCGTAACACGTGCCCAGGAGAACAAGTTTATCAAGCGTTTAACAACCAATGTGTTGCGCCATCATATTATAATTATCATTGGTAAATAATATTCTCAGACATAATTTTTTTTCCGGACATGATTTAATGTCATTAAAATGAAATTTGAACGACGGAATTAATTTTTATATAAATCTTTACGATTTTTTTTTTTTTTAATAAAATGAATTTTAATGAATTTTGATTAGATTTTTTCCCAATTCCCTATGCTGTACGTACATAAATTCTTTCTGGAATTTTTCCTTAAAAATGAGAGACTTTATAATTTCGTTTATGACCTGGACTGACTGAATTTACATTTTTTTAGAAATTGTTCCAATAAAGCCTTTTGTATATTTTTTTTTCTTGAAATTTTGCTGACAATCAATTTTTTTACTTTTCAATTTAGAGTTTATATTTTTTTCTGTATTTAAAAAAATTTTGAAGCAAACACAATTTTAGTCGTTGCTTGTTATTTTCCACTCTTCTATCCCAAAAATGTCTATACTTTTCTAAACATTGCTCGTGAATGAAAACAAGAGCCACAAAGATGTGGTTAAATATTTCCTCCAATAGCTCAGAGCATAGATTGTAGTCGCAGTCGAACCCCACAGATTATCCTAAAGCCCCAACTTAGTAACTTAGATTTATTAAAGCCTTTATATTAAGCAATATCCGATGCAAAACAAAATTTAACCATATTCCTGCTAAAAATTGTCTTCATTTCATAGACATGTTCACAGATGATATAAGTCTAAAAACTTGTTAAAAAATTGCATGCAAATGATAACCATTTTGACACAAAGAAAAATGTATTTTATTCAACTAATATTGTTTTTTACCTTCATTAAGGAAATAAAATCTTAGATTTACAAGTTGATATTATTCTAAGACTCATCTGAGTAAGAAAGTGCCAAAATATCTTGAGACTGTCTACTAAGGGACTAATATGGAAATATGGCAATATGAATTTGGGAGATATCGAATTAAGTTGTACACATTAGTTTCATATGAAAAACTTCCTTGTCATCAATATTTTAAACCACCATATTATACCATCCACAAGTAAAAAGTTACTTAAAAATGGATCTCCTTCTTTACAGATTTAGATTTCCAGTGCATAACATCTGTTACATTAGTATTCATGTGATAATATACCAAATTGTCAACCTTGAAATTGTCACATTTAGTTACAGTATTGCTGAATATTTACAACACTTTCCAGCAAACTTTTTTGTGAAATTTGTGTCTTGATAAACTAAACTCCATGACATTTGTATCATTGATCATTAAATCACATCTTGGAACAATAGAGTTCCTTGGTTCAATTATTGCAAGAATGTTTATCTTTGTTCATATTCTCATTGTGTGCAACATTATCATTACATCATTGCCAGCAAGTTACATTGTATTGTCAGCTTTAGAGGTCGTCAAACTTTGTTGAATTTGTAATCCTGGCACCTGAATGTGAAAGGAAAGAAAAATTCAAAAGTGTGGTCATTCGCTGAAATCTCCCAAAAAAAAGGCTTTAAAAGGGTGAGACTCTGCTTGATGGTTTGAGCTATGTTTGCCATGCATATAAACTGAGCCATTAAAGAAGTTTACGGGAACGTACAAAAAGGACCACAGGGTACGTACAATAAGGTACACTGGGAACATACAATAAGGTTCACGGGGAACATACAATAAGGTTCACGGGGAACATACAATAAGGTTCACAGGGAACATACAATAAGGTACAAGGGGAACGTACAATAAGGTACAAGGGGAACGTACAATAAGGTACAAGGGGAACGTACAATAAGGTACAAGGGGAACGTACAATAAGGTACAAGGGGAACGTACAATAAGGTACACGAGGAACGTACAATAAGGTACACTGGGAACGTACAATAAGTTCACGGGGAACATACAATAAGGTATACTGGGAACGTACAGTAAGGTTCACGGGGAACATACAATAAGGTTCACGGGGAACATACAATAAGGTATACTGGGAACATACAATAAGGTACGCTGGTAACATACAATAAGGTAGACGGGAACATAAAATAAGGTTCACGGGGAACGCACAATAAGGTACACAGGGAACCTACAGGGAACCTACAATAAGGTATATACACAGGGAACATACAATAAGGTACTGGGGAACGTACAATAAGGTACATGGGGTACGTACAATAATGTATACGGGAAACGGCACAATAAGATACACTGGAACAACGTACAATAAGGTACACGGGTAGCCTGAGAATCCAAGCGTTAAACTTTTTTCACAGTCTAGTTTATGATATTTTTGCTGCTGGTTTAACGCTTGGTGCAGGTAACTCGCCTGCAGGGACATTTTTCCCTGCAATGCAGGTTCGGCCTGATTGGCCAGCTTTCGGCGTATTACTTAGCAGTACTTTCGCGCGCATTTTGATAATTTCGATGCGCGCGCATAATTTATGGAAAAAGCTGACTTTGCAGAAAAAAGGAAAACAAATGAAAATGAAAACATAGATTCATTTAGAAACAAAATGGCTGTTGACTGGAAGTCTAAATACATGTGGCTGATGTTTTGATGTGGTTTTTAGTAGTTTTGAAAGTCTTTAGAGCTTGTGAAAGAGTTTTTATGGTAAGTTGATTATGTGTGTTTGCCTGGGTTTCCAAAGTTCAGAAAGTCTGTCAACAAGGGTTCACACACAGACTGTTTATAACATTCTGTGTCAGACTAATCTACCTGCACCAAGCTCTATAATTTTAGAACTTTGTGAGGTGAGGTATTTTTTGTTTTTTCTAAAATTATGAGCTTGGATTCCCAGGCTAGTACACGGGGAGCGTACAAAAAGGTACCCAGAAACACACAAAAAGGACCAACGGAGAGCGTACAAAAGGTACCTTGAAAGCATTCAAAAAGGACCATGGGAAGTGTACAAAAAGGACCACACAAAACGTACCAGGACCATGCCGACGCACCGGACTTAACGAACACCGGACTTATTTTGTCTGGTGTAGCGAAAGGATACTTTTTGCCACCGGACAAATACACCAGACAGTACGGTGCGTCGGCAGGGTCCTAACGTACCAAAGGATCCCAGAGAGCGCACACAAAAGATACAAGGGAGGGGAGCATACAAAAAGGTAAACAGGGAGTAAAAGCATCTATTATGATGATCTATTTTTCTTTTTAGCATCTGGCATCAAGGCTAAAAATGGGGCACTGAGAAGAGTGCAAGCTTTTCCAAGTTTTGACCATTAATATCTAGACAATATATACATGATGGAAATCAGAAAGAAATTTATGCTCACCTTCTTCTCAAGTCAAGATAGGAATGGATTGGATTTCCATGTGTTTCAGCTTCTTTCTCCACCCTTCTTCTTCTGCTTATGGGAAAAATAAATTCAGCACACACGAGAGAAACTCAGGCAGTCCTCTGAGCTTTACACACAATCATTTGTTTTATGAAAAGCTGGTAAAACCCCTGCCATATTTTGATAGAAGGATACTATTTTCTTCCCCGCTAAATCTTCGCGACGATTTTTAGTCACGTGACTGAAGAGCCTAGTCATAATGTGCAGCACGAATAAAGAAAACATTAACATCGAAAATGGACGAAGAAAAGACGGAAAAAAGGCCGTTTTAACAAATATTCCCCTATAGTAGGGAAATATTTAAAAAAAAATTTCTAAAAATGATATCTCGTTGGGAAGATATTTTGAGCGGCTTGATGTAAGCTTTTGTAGAATTTACTTATATTTGAAAATGAAAATGAAAAATGAATAAGGAAAAAGTGATTTTTTCTAAACGGCTAATAATTTTTATTATATGATCTTAGGTCCCAAAAATGTCCTTGCATTGTTGAAAGTTTATTTTTGCTAAAAGTGATCTCCTTGTACCTTCTTCAAATGTGTATTCAGATTTTTTAATTCTTTATGACCAAGTAACTCCGAAAAGGGATCTCCTTTTGTATAATACTGCTTTTCTAGGGTAGCAAAAACCTTCTTGTTTTTCCGTAATGATCCTAGATGTTAACTAAACCGGTATTCACAATAGGCTAAGACACAAATGACTTTGTTTTCTGCGCTTGAAAGATTTTTTTATATTTTACGAAATTTTTAAGTTTGCCTTGAAATAGTTATTCAGTAATAATTTACCACCGGATTTGTCAGATTGAATCAAACTACTACAGTAGTGACACAGGAGGGGTGCAAAGTTTGTGTAGTAGAGCAGATTTTTATATGACACTGTATTTTTTTTTTTAATTATGAATAGATAATTACCGTGTCATAAAAATCTGCTTTCCTACACAACTTTTGCGTCCCTCCTCTCTACGCTACTGTACTAGATGTTTGCTATCATATCAGCCTAACCTGATAAAACAACTGTTCATAATTTTTTTACGCGCACGGTAAACCTCTGAAGCCCCACTGAAAATTGACTTTATTTTTGTCCCCCTTTTAAATTCAAAGATAAATTTGCACTCCAAAACAATCCCCAGTGGAATTTTTTACCTGAGAACAATTATCCCCATTGGGATTTTGAAAGAAATTTTCATCCCCACTGTAGGAAGAAGTTTCCCCGAGCTTTGAGACGGGGGTGTTTTAGTACTCACATGATAAGTGGTAGTACTGCTTACATATGGAAATTTCAGAACTTGTCGCTGTAACTACAATCATGGTCGAAATAGAATGAGAATTCAGGTTATTTTAACGTTTTTCAAGATTTAAAGTTCTGGCGAGAAAGTCGATTTTGGGCTATCTC
The DNA here is from genome assembly GCF_902728285.1 of Clytia hemisphaerica. Taxonomy (NCBI): domain Eukaryota; kingdom Metazoa; phylum Cnidaria; class Hydrozoa; order Leptothecata; family Clytiidae; genus Clytia; species Clytia hemisphaerica. The sequence continues at coordinate 129,839 of NW_027103357.1, forward strand.
TTTAACTTTAAATATTTCAATTTGGAAGGGGTTGGCAGACTTCCAGGCTATATTCTGAGCCTTATTGGACTATTTTTGAACTTTTGGATCCTGAGATCCTAAGGTCCTAAGTGTTAAGTCTAGTGTTAAAACTCAGAGTTAAAACTCTACCCTTCAAACTTACTTTAGAGCACTTACAAATCGATTGTGGTTTCAAAACTTCCCGGTGGATTTCCCTTTTTTCTCAAATATTACGACCATGATTGTAAAATGATAAACTAGATACAATGGTACATAGCCTGGGTATCCAGACTCAAAATTTTTGAAAAAAACCCTTACTTCATCATACAAAACTTCTAAAATTTTAGAGTCTGGTGCAACTAAAGAAGTTGGGTACAGTTTGTTTGATACTGCCTGCGAGTGAACCCTTGTTGACAGACTATCAAAACTTTGTAAACCCAGGCAGACACACATAATTAACTTACTATAAAACCTCTTTTACAAAACTCAAAAAAACTTTCAAAACTTATTAAACTACATCAAATCATCAGCCACATTTTATAAAGGCTCCTTTCCAGCGGCAATTTTGTTTAGAAATGAACCTGTGTTTTCATTTTTTTCAATGTCAGCTTTTTCCCATGAATTATGCGTGCGCATCGAAAAATATCGAAAATACTGCGAAAATTCTGCTCAGTGACTGGGCGCGTACTGATCAATTAGAGACAGTGCAGAGGAGTTAGTTGGACCAGACCGTAAACCAGAGACAAGATTACAAAAAACTAGACGGTGAAATAGTTTACGGTCTGGATATCCAGGCTAAATGGTACATAGAGTGCTGGAAAGAGCTAAAATTATATGAAGGAGTTTCGACTTTTCAAATAATTTTCATATGTGGAACAAAGACCTATTATCTCCCATGACGAGAGCCAACCAAACCACAGACCGGGTGTTTCATGAATCAAAATGTCTTTGTGTATTTGTGTGGTTTTATTGGAGATCCAAGGCAACAAAACGACTTTCAAAAACTAACAATTAATCATGGATCCATATACACCTTTTCGACCGTAGTCGCGCGGGCATTTTTTTGTCCGCTTTGTCACACTAAAACCGTCCCAATCCTCTTTTGACGCATTTTTCTATTTTCTATTTGTGCGAAAAAAAGACTGGAACGGTTTTAGTGGGATAACGCGGACAAAAAAATGCCCGCGCGACTACGGTCGAAAAGGTGTATTGCAATTTGCATAAATTCAATTACCTTAAAGCTTTTAAAGCTGAAACGTTTTTTGTCATGCAGAATTTGCATTTTCTACCTTTTCCTCGCGATTCTTCTCTGTTTTAAGCTATCATTAATCACGAAATTTGATACTCTTGTTGGTCACTTCAACTTCTGAAATCTTTATAAAGTTTACAAAAGTAACTATAATTCGAACTACAATACTGGCCAAAAGTATGGTGAATTCACAAGTTCCCTTCTTCACCCCCCCCCCTTATACAATGTTGAATTTCAGTCATACTTGACTCAGCAACATTGTAGAGAGGGGGAAGGGGAAGAGGAGCAATAAAAATAGTAGAATTCTATTTACTTTTAGCCAGGATTGTAGTTCCAGGCCCCTATCAATCAAAAATCCTCGTAAAATGCTCTTTAATCCAAACAAATAATATTCCCTGTTCGTGATCGAATTAGCGAGAGTCAACTGTAATTCGATCTTCAAAAGGCCAAGAATTTTCTTCGAATAAAAAGATTCGAATTATACCAAAAGTGTAGTTGAGTAAGGGAATTTCGAGTTATGGAGTAAGATTTATAAGACATTGTTAAAATGAAGGGACCACAAAACTTGTTCGAGATAAGGAGACACTCGAGTTATAGAGGGTTCGAGTTAAATAGACTCCACTGTGCCACAGACTCGCTGGGACCTCAGCCCCACTGGAAAATTAAGCAAAAATTTCGTCTCCGGTGGGAAATTACCCTTGAATTTCAGCCCCTATGGAAATGACTTTGATTTCACCCCCCTCGAAATTCCATGTACTTGCAAATTGTAATCCAAAACCATCCCTACTGGATTTTTTAACCTTGGAACAATAAAATTTCTATCCCCATTAGGATTTCAATAGGAATTTTTAAAAAATTCCACCGTGTCTCACACAGTGGTGTTAAGAGAGACCTCACTGTGTATATTCCCCGCCTTTACTATCTCTTTAACAGACGATAGCATTGTCTACACACAAGGAAGTACAACAATCCTTAATCAGATTCTTTTCTCTCTCCCACGAGCCTTAATGGCAAACAAGAAACCTCAAACAATTACATGACTTACAAAAGCCACTACCTTCACTGATTTGCTTGTTGCTAAGCAACATAAAACACAAGAATTTAGATTTGTTCGAAGTTCGAAGTTGTGCCAACTTATTCTTACCTCCTATATTGCTTTGTCATGACTTAGAAAACTTCCCCTGCGCTGCGGAAAAATTTAATATACCATTTTTTAGCTCTTTTCATTAAGTTAATCGACATTTTCCTTCATGAGACAGACAGACTGGGTACTTTATGAAGGTTTTTTTTGCCTATTCTCCACTACAGAGCAGAGCAGAACCCCCATTAGGATTGAACCCCCGGGGGGTACTAGCGTTGCGAGCTGATGGTTATGTGCCGCCCGACTATTGACCCTCGGACCCTTAGCGGGACTAAAAAGGAGAAAAAATAGGAAACGATTTTTACGACCTTTAATGGGACTAATTTGACCAAACTTGATCATTCAAGGAGTAAAAAGTTTAAATTTCTTATATTTTCCCGACCCTTAGTTGGACTGAAATTTAATTTTCTGGCTTTTCTAACCCTTACAGGGACTTTCAGGTCCTAAAAATGGCACTCTTAAGGTTGGCACATACCCGTACCCTTCTCTTGCCTAAGTACCATTAGGATTGAACGAATGTATGTAGGAAGATATTAATCTTACTATAATTATACCGAAGTCGTAGAAAGTTTTCGTCATTAGGATTTTTCAAATTCACTTAGCCTTCGAAATCAGACGAAAATTGCAGCGAAAATTTAGCCAAATTTGAGTAAATTTGGGCGAAAGATCTACCATTATGTTGCAATTTCTTGAAGATTTTATACCATTCTGAGACTAAAAATGTATGGTAGGTCGTTTAACTTGAGTGCCCCCCCCCCTCAAAAGCAAAAGATTTTCATCAATTTCCCTTATTTCTCCCTCCTGGATTTCCCTCGATTTCTGCTAATTTCCAAACGAAAAAGATTTATAGGATTTATAAGATTTATACTTTATAGGAAGTTTAGCAGCCTCCAAATCACACTAAAAATTTACCTCTCCCATGAAACCAAGGTGACAAAAATGCTAACATCTTACAAACGATATCAATAATCGAAAATTAAAAATTAAAAATCAGTCAATCACAATTTTGGGGTTTTGTTCAATTACACCAAGACATGGGCGTTAATTACAAAGTTAATCACCCGCCAATTAACGACACAGTATAAATACTGTAGTTTTTGGGATTTTAGAATCATGCACAGTTCTAACTTACAAAGTATCGAACAAAGCAAAAACTTACAATAAGTGGCTGGTACACTTAGATCTTCTTATTCCATAAATACTCATATATTTGATTGGAAACTTAACACTGACACAACAATGAAGTTAACAATCGTTGTTTTATGCCTTGTAATGGCAGGAGTCACGTATGCTGGAAATCAAGCAAGTAAGTAAAATTTACTTTACCTCGACAATTCGAACACTATAAGTCGATTGTCTTCATAATTCGAACTTCTTCAACTCGAACAAATTTTTTAAATTTTTATAAAGTTGTTTATATTCTGAAACTCGAACACATTTCATTCCTCTTCGTTCGTGTTCGACTTATGGAGACATCACCGTATCTCGCGATCTTTGTTTAACGATATACTTTGATTTTTGATAGAATAAGTCATGCCCAAGTCTAAGAATACTTTACTCAATATCTTAAGAACTCATTTTCAGAATAAGAATATCTTTGAGAATATACGGTGTGTATAAAAATAAACCTCTGGTGTTTTGATAGATTTTTCGAATCTAATTGGTTCCTTGCAATTTTAGAGAATTAAACTTCATCATAACGAATTTATCTTTTATTTTTATTTTCACAGATTACTGTCAACCACCAAGTTGCTACAAAAGATTCCCTCGTAAGTAGAAAAAGCAAATTCCTCGAAATGCAAAAACCAGTACGTTAAAACTGAGCCTCAGACTTTAGCTCTCTTTTTTGCAACCTTTATTTCCAACCAGATTTTTGTTGGCGAAAACGTTTAGAACATCCCAGACTTAGTCGAAAATTTTTATCCAATCAGATTCAACTCGCTATATTGTAGCGAGCAGATAAACGGGAAGTTCTAAGCTTTTTCGCCAACAAAAATCATAAAAAAGAAATAAGTTTATACCTAAACTACCTTTATTGTTCTATTGGGTAAAAATCATGTAATTTTAACATTTCTGAAATTAAGCTCAGATTGTTCTTAATTTGTTCTTAGATTTTTGAAAAAAAATTAATCTTTATTTATAGCTTACGCCAATCAATTATGTTTTAATCTCCATGGTCATCGAAGAGCCGTCGGTTATTACCGTTATCCATTCAGCCCGCATCTTTTCTTCTACTGCAACAAATTCGGTGTGAACTCCGGAACTCAACAATGTCCAGCTGGTCTTTGGTTCTCTGAAAAATGCGTTCAGTGCTTGAAGCCTTATGATGGTAAGACGAAGTTTTATTATTTGTACTTTTATTTTTTGTCCCAATTCCGGTAAAATAACGTCTGACTTCGTGTAGTATGAACAACTTTCTATGCAAGCTGATCCCAGCCACTGACCTTTACATACCCTGGACCAAGTTTATCAATCCCAATCAAGCAAAATCTGAGCTGATCGGAGCTTTTTGAAAAATGATAGCCTAATGGTAGCACTACTCAATAGCGGTGTAAATGCATCAAGAGCGCTAGGTCAACTTTCCCTAGAAAACTTTTGATGATATGTAAAGGTCAGTGATCCCAGCCTTCCGCAATTCTAAAATCCATTTTCCTACCATTGACCTACCATGACTATCTAAACTTCAATAAGCGTTTGTATATAGAAATTTCAAGATGGAAATTCCTGATAAATCTCCATGATCTATGACGATATTCATCTCTTTATCTCTGTCTTTTTTCAGCCGTCAACAATGTTTGCAGTAAGAGCTCTGGCGATGGTAGTGGACAATCAACAAACACTGATGCCAACTGTAAGTTGCCTTCTTTATCCCATAGAAATATCTAACTTTGAAAAAGTTTAGCGGAATAACTTCGGAATAACGCACATTTCTTTACATTTATTTTTTGTGCCGCCAAATTTTGATCTGAGATTGGATTTAGATGATTTTGCATTTTCACCAAGAGTATATGTTGATTCATCCTTTTACAAATTGGAGGGGGAACACAAAAGAAACTTCAGAATAATATCTATCCCAAACAAAGGTCTCTCGTCCATCAAATCTAGGCAAAGTTATAGGATATGCTATTCAATATAATTTTCTGAGTAGACCCTGCTATCCCTCGCAAACTACAATCATGGACAAAAATGTTTGAGAAAAACACAGGAGTTTGCAGTAAAAATGTAGAAAAAGAATTATTCGTTCTTTCAGAGATAATATGTAGACGATAGGATCGTCTAATCCCCAATACCAATAATTTTTCGTCCCTTTCGTTGTTTCAACGTTCATCTAACGTTATATAGACGTTGTGAACGTTAGATAGACGATGAAACAATATTATTTCCTCCCTTCTCCAGGTGCACCAGAAGGATTCTGTAAACACAAAGCTGATGGATTATACGCATTAAATTCATATTCTCCCAAATTCTTCTCTTGTGTCCAATGGAGAGCCACTCAATGCCAATCCTGTCCAGCTGGTCTTTATTTCAGCCAGAAATGTCAAGTCTGTTTGGAAGAAGTACACCTTTGTAAGTTTTTCATAAAGCATTCTTCTATTTCTCCGAAGCAAATCTATTTAGTAAATTCTCCGAGGAAACTCTTAAGAGTAAAATTTCAACTTAATGCTATTAATGACGCCCTATATTTTTATGATTCTGTTTAAACTGCTTACTAAAGGTTTTTGTGTCTAATTTATTTGTGAATTTTGCTTGACTTCGCTAAAGATTTCAATGTCGGTCGACAGTGTGAATGTAAAAGCGTCCGTAAAATTTCATCTCAAATTGAGAACTCGTTGTAGTAATTTCTTTTTGAAATCTAATCAGTCTTTCTTTTTTTCTTTCAATTATAAAAAGCTACTTGCCCACCAAGAGGAGACAACTCACCAGCCTCTAAACCACCAAAATGTAAGTTTCTAGACTTTTTCCAAAGGCTAGATGTTTTCTTCTCTTCAATCCAAAAAAATTCACCTACCATGCCTTACCAGTGAGGAAAGTTGGGGTTGAATCCAACAATGTACCCTACAATCTGTGACTTATTTGAATTAAAATTTTGTCGAAGGAAATTAAATTCACGAATCAGACTTCTTCAGATATATTTGTATTTTTATGTAAGTTTCTATTTAAATCACTCTTAAATGGAACTGGGTAATCGAGTCTGACTATGAAAAGTTTTCACTCAAATCCCTCTCTCAAGTGGAACTTGATTATTTATTCTACAGATATATTTTCTCAATACTACCGAGTATTAAGCAGCCTCTATAAGAAACACTTTTCACTAGAAGACGAGCAGAAGCTTAACTTTTTCCCTTAATGTTTCATAATATCACATTTTTCTTATTCTACGTTAACAGGTGCTAGCAACGATTTGTGTGAATGGAAAACAGCCGGATATTACGCTTTTAGTGAAAACGCAAACCTCTTTTTCTACTGTAACGAAAACTACCAAAATGTTGGATGTCAGAGATGTCCAGCCAACTTGGTTTACAATCAAGCATGCGCTCAATGCTTACCCAAAGACCAACAAAAGTGTGATGTACCATCTAAACCATCTAAACCAGCCGAAACTAATTTCTGTAAGTATCTAAACTAATAATGATTTTTTATTTCTTTAAAATATCTTTCCAATAGCAAAAACTGGTTTTGAAGTGCCAAGAAACCAAATACAGAGGGATAAACTAAAATCCCATATATATAACTTATAAAGCAATAAAAGTCTTCATTTTGAGCTATTGCAACTCTATAATAATTATAGTATTTAGGACGCACTCTGTCGGATAGAAAGTCATTTTTACTAATAAAGTGAAGGACCTTTGCTAACGATATCTATTTATTCACTGTAGGTGAATTAGACAGGTCTTAATTTTTCTGTACACAATATTTATGCCTCTAATTTGAACCTCTATTATTCGAATCTCTCTGTAATTCGAACTAAAATATAGGTCCCCTCAGCCGAAAAGCCGTTTAAAATACTGTCTGTAATTTGAAACTTTCTCTAATCCGAATTAAATTCTTGGTCTCTTGAATATCGAATTAGAGAAAGTCAACTCATAGTACAAGGTAACAGGAATAGTCGAAAATATGGCCACATTCAAAGCAAACACGTGTCTCCTTTTAATAACAAAGGAACAAATTCTAATGATATCATTTTTATTTGTGAGCGTGTAAATCTCGCTAGAAACATTCACGACCACTACACTAGATTAGCCGCTCAAAATAATTTAGCAGTACGGCAAAACAGAAACAGATTTGAAGCAAAAACCTTCGCAAGCTCTACAATTCCTATCTGGAATAACCTACCCAGGGAATGCCGTGATGCTGAATCGATTGTGTCTTTCAAGAGTAGAGCAAGAAAACATTTCTTCACCTAATTCTCCAATTATTTAAAATCCAATTTTCCTGTTCCTTTTTGTTACTGTTCTTGTTCTGTTCGTAGTGGCCCTTCGTGGAAACAATTCTTGAGCTGTCTAAAAGCTCTAGAATTTTTCGGAGCCAGCCACTTAAAACATTCGTTATTATTATTATTATTATTATTATTATCATTTTATTCTATTTAAAGGTGCACCAGAAGGATTCTGCAAACAACACTCCATCAAGCACAAACCATTGACCTTCCTCTTTGCCGTGGAAGGAGACGCCTCATCATTTTTCTCATGCAATCAACTCAAAGAAGCAACACAATGTTTATCTTGCCCTGCTGGTCTTGTCTTTAACGAAGTTTGCCAAGGATGCCGACAATTCAAAACTAGTAAGTGTGAACAGGGCCTTATATGAATGGCGAAGAATCAGCCAGGCTAAACAGGGCCTTAGTTGAAAGAATCAGCCAATTTTTAGGCTAAACAGTGGACTCAAATTCGAACCTCCGTATAATATGAATTAGACTTCCCTTTGAAGATTGAATTAGTGAGAATAACCTTGTATGAAACCTTTTAGCGGATATAAGCAAAGAAAAAGCAATTTTAAGGGCTACGCTTTCTACTCAAAGAAGGGTGTTCCATTGAATCCTTAGCTCATCTTTGTTAACCTATTTGTATTTTGTGCTTATCAGAAACTAAAGCTCTATCTACATTTCACAATAGACGATGCTAAACAATGCAATGCAGTCAAGCCAGATGATGGAAAACCAAAAACCGATGAGGAACTCAATAAATTCAGATGTAAGTTTCTATTCAAATCATTCTTAAATGGAACTGGGTAATCGAGTCTGACTAGGAAAAGTTTTCACTCAAGTCCCTCTCTCAAGTGGAACTTGATTATCGAGTCTGACTCTAAAAAAACCAGCTCCAAATGTATGGGATTGAACTGGGAAAGCGACCGGTCGTTGTGAACGTTAGATAAACGTCGAAAAAACGTTGTGTGCCAGCTGGGAAAAAGTGTCCAGCCATTCATTAACGTGAAATTGAATTCTAAGCGATGTCTTCGATATCAAAATAATTATTCTGTAATTAAATTCTTATTTTGTTTCAATAAAGGCCCAGACTTCTTCTGTCAAAACCGACCCGTTGGAAACCATGAAACCGGTGCCGGTGAAGAGACCTTCATTACTTGTTCTCCTGGCAACCAATGTATCAAAAGATGGTGCCCATCAGGAACTGTTTACAGCAAAGCCTGTGATGCTTGTACTTACAGTTATATCAATTTTGGTAAGTGATGTTTTTCTTTTCAAATTCTTGAGTGCTATAAGTACAGTGAAGTCGAACCTCTATAACTCGAATTTCTCCTTAACTCGTTTTATGGTCTTTTAAGTTAGCAATGTCTTATAAACCTTACTCCAACTGTATTAGGCTTTTTTTGCTGATAAAAAAGGAGACTTATAAGACCTTTATAGACACATATCAACTCTTGAATATCAAATAACCGTCTATGACGCTACGCTGAACGCTCATCTTACGCTCACTACGATTGCTTGGAAAAGTTCTAAATTCTCTCATTGTTTTCTTTAGCTAATCAAAAACTATGTAAACCAACCACTGCACCATCATCCCAAGCCGCAAAATGCAGTAAGTAAAACATCTGAAAATCTTTTGATGTAGTAGTACAGTTACAGAAAAAGCTAAGATAACGAAGATTTTTTCAAACTGTCCAGGCCCTTTTTTAAAAGAAATTGGCTCAAAAATTTTTAATAACAGCACCACTTAATAATTTCACCGAGGATACAAAATACGGGAATACGGAAAATTTTCTTCATGCAAAACCGACGTACCGGCCAAAAATTACTAAAATGTCGAAAAATGTTCCGAAGAGTACTAGAATACCGAAAATTTAGCCCTCCAGTACCGGAAAGCCGGTCGTTTTTGCCGTCAAATACCTGAATAACGGTCGATACCGGATTCTCTGAAGCCTGACCCCCCTCAGTATAGAATAACTACAGAAAAAATTCAATACATAATAAATCTTGTTCTTTTTCATATTAGGAGATGAAGATTTCTGTAAAAAAGGAGGAAAGCCCGGTCCCAACCAACCTCCATCTCACTTTTACGAGCAACCTTACGTTTTCTACGAATGTGCTGCAAAAGTGTGTTACCGTAAAGCATGTCAAACCACCCTCGTTTACAATGACAACATTAAAGGATGTGATTACGCCCCAAACCCGAAATCAACATGCAGTAAGTGTTTTGTTGATGTCATCATAGTCATTATAAAATACCCTGGTTTGACAATGTATTGTTTTAGCTTTTTGTTCAATTTTTTTTTGTTTCAAACAAAAGACAAGTTGTGATTTGCATACTTCTTAATCCTCTTAGGATTGGTCTATTTTCTAATCACATGATCAAAAAGTTTGCAAAATAAATCGATTTTGGTACGTAAGCTCCATCTCTAGCCATAGGCTATGTGTCAGAGTTATGGAAACATAATAATATAATATTATTACATAATATTTTCTAATTCTCATCTCTTATTTGTAGAAGTTACTGGTTTCTGTAACGGATTAGCTAATGGAGGATATGCACCACCAAAAGCAGCTCATGAAGGAAATAACGTTTGGTATCAATGTTTCACGCATCCCACCCACGTGGAATGTGTCCGTAACACGTGCCCAGGAGAACAAGTTTATCAAGCGTTTAACAACCAATGTGTTGCGCCATCATATTATAATTATCATTGGTAAATAATATTCTTGGACATAATTATTTTTCCGGACATGATTTAATGTCATTAAAATGAAATTTGAACAACGGAATTAATTTTTATATAAATCGTTACGATTTTTTTTTGATAAAATGAATTTTAATGAATTTTGATAAATTTTGATTATATTTTTCCCCATTTTTTGCTGTACTTACATAAATTCTTTCTGGAATTTTTCCTTAAAAATGAGAGACTTTTCGTTTACGATCTGGACTGACAGAATTTACATTTTTTTAGAAATTCTTCCAATAAAGCCTTTTGTATATTTTGTTTTCTTGAAATTTTGCTGACAATCAATTTTTTACTTTTTTCAATTTAGAGTTTATATTTTTTTCTGTATTTAAAGAATTTTTGAAGCAAACATAATCTTATTCGTTGCTTGTTATTTTCACTCTCCCGTCCCAAAAACGTTTCGTCCGTACTTTTTTGAACATTGCTCCTGAATGAAAAAATATATTTTTAAAAGTAATGCCCGTTGGGAAGATATTTTGAGCGGCCTTGATGTAAGCTTTGTAAAATTTACTTGTAATTGAAATTGAAAATGAAAAATGAAGAAGAAAACAGATTTTTTCTACATGGCCAATAACTGTTATTACTGATATTTCTGAAATTTTGAACCCAGCTGATTTCAAAATGTGTATTCAGATTTTTTAATTCTTTATGACCAAGTAATAATTATTTATTTGGGAAAGTTCCCTTTTATTTCACTGGGGTGGAGAGGGGGAGGTATAAAGTTTCACGATCTGATGGTATTGCCGACCGAGAGATGTGCCACTCCGAAACGAAACGGTTCCCGAAACAATTGTGAACGTCAAAATTCGAAACGTCAAAAAAGAAGACGTTACACACTACCCTGGGTATCAGAGGTTAAGTTTTCAAAGAATATATTAACCTCTGAAGACCAATAATAGAAATTTTATCGCGCATGTGTCAATCTAATCACTGTAGAAAGAATCAAAGATGAAGAGCAAATATTACCTTATTAATGTCTAGCAGACTGTATCAGTATGCAGTTTACTATTTACGAATTCCCCAGAAACCTCCAAGTGTAATCGAAGTGAGTTTCTTTCGAAAGAAATCTTTTACATGATCCCCAAATGTCTAACAGTAATTACTACAGTATATGACCCCCAAAACGGAGACGGCCCCCAAAACGGAGGTTGTCATTAAAATGAGGATTCTGACTTGTAGATTTATCAGAATTAAACGATTTTTGTTTATTTAGAAAGAATGATGGTTATACTAAAAAATGAGCATGTTTTTGATGGTTTGAGACAGATTCAAAATAACATATTTACGTATGAAGGAGATATTTTAACACCCAAATTAGATAAAAATTGCATATAACTCACTCTAGCTCCTTGGATATTGAAAATAAGTTATGAAAATGGGGTATAGGAAACTTTCTACACCTAATGCCGTTCAGAAAATGCAGATACATCTGTGACTTTAGAGGATGGGTAAAAGATATAGCATCTTAAGGGCTCTGACCATAGTCCAAAAATTGATTTTGGTATTTGAACATAAAAGTTATATTTCAGGTTCCTTAACACTTTTAACAAAGAATTGCCTTTATAAATTGCTTTTTAATCGAATCCCTTAAGAGTAATTAAGAATTTAATAGCAAAAATGACGTTATGAACTTTAAAAAGATGTTAATAATATGTTGCATCACCCTCTTTTACAAAAAGTGCTTAGTTTTAATGGGTAATTAACTTTTTTGTTTCAAAATTTCTTTACACTGTCCGCAAAGAATTGAACTATTTTAAATTTTGCGGAAAATTTTTCCAAAAAGATGTGTCAAAAGTTATGACTGTTTTTTTAAGCAAAATCCAGATGAAAAATTGATGAAAAACCACTATTTTGAAGATTTCGAGACAAAGAAGCATTTACAAAAATTTTCCGCAAAAATTTTTATTGTTCGGTAAAAGATACACCATCTATTGAAAAAAAATTTTCAAAATGTTTTTTCTTCGCCGAAACTAAGCTCTTCAAAGTTGAAATACTCTTCCTCGCAAAAGTCTTCATTTTCTTCTTCATCAAATTTTTTCAATGTAATTCTTGAATTTTCAGATTCAGGAATAGTTTGTCTAACAGAAAATGTATAACATGCCATAGTTTTGTTGGTTACATCAGTCAGAAAACACATTTTAAACACGGCAATTATGAAAAATTCACTATGGTCAGAGCCCTTAAAGGCCAACCTTGTTTTCTTGGAAAATGAGCTTGCCTCTGTTTTCTTCTTTTTCATGTTTTCATGTAACAGAAAGCCCTATCTTCACTAGCAACTGGAGGACTATCCTATTTTTGCTTTAGAATTGCTCCGCGCTGTTTAGATTGGCCCTTACGGCTTTAGCGAAGTGAGCGCAAGCAAGCGGACTGCATTCTCTTAAAGAGAATGCAAATCGCTCTAGGGAGACCAGGCTGTAAACCAGAACATAAAAATATCAAAAACTAGACTGTGAAATAGTTTACAGCCTGGATATAGTTTGCCTTGAAATATTTATTCAGTCATAACTTACCATCAGATTTTGTCAGGTTGAATCAAACTACTAGATGTTTGCTATCATCCGATGAACCGATATGATAATAATATCCCAATAATATGCCAATATAGTCCGGCGGCAATCCAGGATCACCCTTAAAATTAGTAAATATGGGTTTTTATTTTATTTTCCCATCATATGGTCCCTTGGGACCCCAAAACCAGTTTTTGCCAAGCTGTCAAAGCTGGGGACAATTTTTTATGGGGGCTTGAAGGGGGTAGGGTCATTTTAGCCTGGGGGTCCTTAGAAAGTCGATTTTTGAAGTTCTCATTTAGCTAAAACTGTTTGTGCCATCAGATAGAGCTTGAAGAGTAGATCTCCAAAATGAGGTCATTTGTCTCATTTAGTGGACTTAGTCCCCCGGAATTGGCCGGTACGTCTTCAAAAATGCAATATTCTATGCTGACGTCAGCATTTTTGAGAAAATTTTCAGCGAAAGATACCACTTTTAACAGATGCGTCTCGAAGAGTACTATCAATTAGAGGGGTCATTTATAGGGTTTCCTAGGCTAGATCATGAGATATTAGAGTTTGAAATTTTGCTGACTCAGCAGAAAAGGGCCAAAAACGTTGAAAAACGCCGAGTCAGCAAAATTTCAAACTCAAATATCTCATGATCTAGCCTAGGAAACCCTATAAATGACCCCTCTAATTGATAGTACTCTTCGAGACGCATCTGTTAAAAGTGGTATCTTTCGCTGAAAATTTTCTCAAAAATGCTGACGTCAGCACAAAATATTGCATTTTTGAAGACGTACCGGCCAATTCCGGGGGACTAAGTCCACTAAATGAGACAAATGACCCCATTTTGGAGATCTACTCTTCAAGCTCTATCTGATGGCACAATCAGTTTTAGCTAAATGAGAACTTCAAAAATCGACTTTCTAAGGACCCCCAGGCTAAAATGACCTTACCCCCTTCAAAACCCCATAAAAAATTTTCCCCAACTTTTCCAGCTTGGCAAAAACTGGTTTTGGGGTCCCAAGGGACCATATAATGAGAAAATAAAATAAAAACCCATATTTACTACTTGTAAGGGTTGATGCAAAAAAGCCCTTTTCGCCGCCGGATTGTGAATGAATGATATTTTACTCCCTCCCACACACAATAGCTTTTCCAATGGGAGGAACCATTGAGTTTAAAGCTCGAAGGGCTAGAGTAGAATCTCTAAACCTTTCTCAGGCAAGAAAAAGTGAAGCCACTTATTTCTCATCCAGAACGCGTCGAGAACGCACCACAATCATGACAACTGATTGTATCTAGTGGTTCCTTTGTTTTTGAGGACTGTATTTTCTTTTTTTGAAATCTAGCGATAGATTTTCCTTTAATCCGGCGTTTGTGTAAAAACCACGCGCGGGCGTCCTTGATGGGAAATAAGTGGCTTCATTTCCCATCCAGGTGTTATGAGTCTAGCACTTCGGGCTTGGAAGTCAATGGGAGGAACATTCAAATTCTCTGCATTTTGATACATTTTATGAAAGGCTGTCCTGAAAATCTCCCACGTTGACAATAAAACTTACGGTAATTAAAAATTTGATCAAAAGGAACAAAAAGTATTAACAATCCTTTTGAGAATCACATTTTTTCATTCAAGGCATCACATAAAAGGTTCCACAAATCTTAAAAATTGTTGGAAAACTCAACAAGACGAGAGGTGTCATGGAGTAGGGATGTGTACGTTGAAATTTTAAAAATAAATCATATCCGACCATGTACAATACAACCATCGATGACTTAAGTCAATATCAAATCTGGACTACGTACACATCTAAGGTGAATTTACTTTTATGGATTTTGCCGAGGTGATTGATCGAAAAATCAAAGAATGAATGGATATAAAAAATTGCAACAAAAGGTGCGTCAATTTTGTTATTCTCACTTGGAAGCTTTGGTGGATGAATTAGGTCTAAGGAAATATTTCATTTACTGTGATTTTGGTGATTTTACTAAACTTTCGTGGTTAAACTTAGAAGATTTACTCGGGAGGGGGGTGTACTAGGGTTGCGAGCTGACGGGGGGGGGGGGGGTGCCGCCCGACTTTTGAACTTTGGACCCTTACCGGGACTAAAAAAGAGAAAACCAAGGAAAATTTGGGAATTTTACGACCCTTAGCGGGACAAATTTGACCAATTTTGACCAAATTTCGATCTTTCAGGGGGTAAAAAGTTGAAATTTTCCTATTTTTCCGACCCTTAGTGGGACTGAAATTTGATTTTTTGATTTTTCCGACCCTTAGCGGGACTTTGGAAGTCCAAAAAAGGTACCCTTAAGGGCGGCACATACCGTACCCTCCATTTGCCTAAGTACCCCCCCGGGAAGATTTAAAAAACAAAATGACTGGATCAAGAAAGACTGATGGATCTAGAGGTAAAGCAAAGCCAAAAATAGAGTTACTCAAATTCATAATCCAGTCCTATAAAAAATAAACACCTTTTTCATCGATATATAAGCTGCAATAAAAAAAAGCAACGTTCTGATTTCTTTTAAGGTTTGGACTTGACTACACAGTTGAACGCCATTTGCATAATCGAATCTCTACTGCAATTGTTAAGGAGCTAACGGGTAAGTGTGGAGCATAATCTGGGTATCTGGGTATCTGGGTAGTCTTTAAGGCTTATCACGACAAGGTGTCTTGAATTTTTGTTACTGTAAATTTTAATATTGAACGTCCAGATGTAATTTCCTTTTTATATTTATGTATCATTCGAAGCCTTCGAAGTTTTTGAGTCTTTGTGTGGACCTTATTTCAGAAATTTCATTAAAGCGTATGCCTCAGCTTTCGCAACTTTTGAATGCTTTTTATTTGTTAAAGTTTTTTTAAATTTGGACTTTTATTTGAATTCCTTTTTTAGCCTTACCTACCCTTCAATTTCTTCTTAGTGATTTTTCAGCAGCTTTTTCAATCATACACCCCTTTCTCACAGCCCCGGTAAGATTTTCTCAGTCAATGGGGGTAAAAATATAAGACTGAAACTTGATGGGGATTAATATTCCTATATTCTTTATTATGGGTGGGATTTAAGTTCTTTTGTTTTCAAGTCAGAAAATTCAGTGGGGATGGAAAAAATAGTATAATATTTTGTGAGGATTGGTTTATTCGATTATTTTCGGTGGTGTAAAAAAATTGGAGTATAATTTTTCACCGGGGGCAATCTTTTGGCCAATTTTCCAGTGGGTCTGTGAAGGGGTTTAATAATATCAGCGTCGTTATATGAAGGCTTTATACATAGCTTTCCTTTTTTTGTATATCGATAAGGTACCTCGTGAAAGACTCAAATGCTTAATCTTTATCTATATAAGAACATAACGCTTCAATGACAAAAATATCAAGAACAAGTTAAGAATATTTTAAGGCTTTGTAGACTCTAGAACACCAAATTTCATAGGAAAATTGCCAAAAATACTCAAAAAATGGCAAAAATAAGAACATGTTAAGAACATTTTTAGACTTAAAACTCAAAAAGTTAAGAACATCCCAAGGCCTCAAAATTTTTGGATGTTCTTATTAAAAAAAAACGTGTGCCTCCTGAGGTTGTGCAGCTGCCAAAAAGCCTTCTGAGCTTCTTTAGAATAGGTGAATAAGAAAATTCTGAGTAACTTCTCAGTCCTGACACCAGCACCATCGATTTGTCAAACTATAATTTCAAATTACGGTTTGGCTCAAATCAAAGGTGTGAAGAGTTTGCCGCCCTTCAGGTGTTAGGTAAAATCCAGGCTAAAGGCTAAAATTGCCCACTCGAGGAGGTTTTCCTCCTCGGTGGTTCTTTTGGCAATTCCCTTGGGATTTCAGAGAACAATAGAGTAATTGGGCTAAACAATAGATTTTAATTGGCACGCATTCTCGTGTGTATGAACAATAAAACAAGGATCTTTAGACGCAATTTTTGACAATTTAAGTTCAAGATTATTTACCTCGGAATCTATTCAAATTTTACGTAAATAAATCTTTAAAACGCAAAAATCCTTCGCCACTCTCTATGTTATTTGAAAACTTTTTCAAAATGCAATTGTCAAATTTTGTTAATCATAAATTCTTTGGTAAAAACATATTCTTTTCCAAAAAATCTTTTGTCAAATTTTGAAACTTTCTGTTGTGATTATAAACTCGATGCTTTTGACCATTTGGATTTGACAATCTCAATCGAAGAAATTTCAAGTAACGCAGTATCATTTGGAATCTTTATATTTTGAAATGTACCGTATTTATTCATTTTTACTTAGGGGAATTAATGTTTTGTATTTCAAAACATTTTATTAAAGAAATTACTTTTTTATATGCCAAGTTTAATTAACTCAAAATGTATTTCTTCTTTACAGTTCAATCATCTTTCGCCGAAACCTTTCATAATCTCGAATCAAATTTTCATACAAAACAAATCATAGTTTTTTAAATCGTCATCTTTTCACTGACCTCTTTATTACCCTGGACCAAGTTATATCCACCAGTTTTTATCGGAGTTTTTTTGAAAGTGGTACCTGCAAAGAAGCCAATGCAGTGTCAAAAATTTACATCAAACGGGGCTGTAAACATAAAAAATATTCCAAGTTAAGTAGATTTAGCGCTCTCGATGCATTTACACCTCTATTAAGTTTTGACAAAAAAATCTGATCAAATATTTTGTTTGGCAGGGATTGAGAAACTTGGTCCAGGGTATATAAAGGTCAGTGCATTTTTTCCACCAGATTTTTATAACTTAATACGGAAATTTAGCCGGAAAGTTAACAAGCCGCAAAGATACTGTACTTTACCCATAACAACCGAAAAAGGGTTCCCTTAATTAACAATCAAAACGATGCAATTGACCGAAATGTAGCAATCAGTGCTCATAAAAACATTTCTTTTTAAAATCTTCCGGATAACCTATTTTCGGAAATATATCTCTTCACAGCTCTCCCCCTTTTCGGTAGACGACATCCTTTACACGGCAGGAAAATATGGCGGGAGAGTTTAGAAGACCGGCAAACTCTACCGGCTGTAAACTTTTTTCGGCAAAAAATCCATTTGCAAATTTTCTTCGGCTTTGGGCTTATTTCTTAGACATATAGTCTACCGTTTTGATTAACAATAAAATTAGACAGTTTCTTAACTATGTAATGTGCAAGTTGAATTCTTTAAAAAGAACTTTCTTTAACTGAAATAATAAATTGGGGATAAAAAATAATTCACATTAAAACCTTCAACTGATATAACATTATATAACATATACTATATACAACGCCGGTAAAAAAATAAATTGCGCCCACACTAAAAAATCCAATATTTCTAAATACTTTACACTCCTTTGCTACCACTATCCACTTTAGCGGATTCAAAAAATTGTTACTTTACTTTTACGATTCTTGCTATTTCGAATTTTATGGCAACCTTAAACTCTTAAAAGAAATTTTGTCCTTAACATCTCGCCACCTAAGAGTTATGGAAAGAGTTGAATTTATTACAAGATACTTCACTCATTGGTCATTTGAAGTTATAGAGCTGCCGCCCGCGTTCTTTAGAAAAAGTAATAGAATTGATTTATTAGAGGTTAACCACTTAACCAAATCAAAAAGAGCTTGTAAAAACACGAACTTGTCCCAAAGTTATAGATTTACGCTTAATTAGGCCTTTTCATTATCTACAATGTTAGCACAATTTCTATACAAATTAGTCCATATCAACGATAAGTTCACTATCCGACTCTTCGTCTGCATTAATAGAATTGTCCGAAGCGACGCCATCTTTAGAAGTGGTCGTTGCCGTTGATTCTGACAGTCTATCATCCTCTTCCTTGATTGGGTGATTTTTATTAAACTCCTCTTTGATTGGCTGATTTCTGTTATACTCCTCAGTGATTGGCTGATTTCTGTTATACTCCTCTTTTATTAGTAAATTTCTGTTAAATTCGTCTTTGATTGGCTGACTTTGTTGGGGTAATCGTTGCTGCTGAAGATAGGTGGTGGGTGGTGAATTTTGACGCCCGTTTCTTGGCGGTGATTTTGATTCGTAGTTTTCGAGTTTGGGTAATGGAGAATCTGGCGGGAAGAATACATTGGTTGAACGAGACATAATAACGGGTGTTCGGTTTACGCCCGGTGTGCAGGGCGTTAAAGGTGTCATTGGTGTGCAAGGCGATAATGGAGTCATGGGCGTGGGTGGACAATCACTTTGACTTCCAAGGCGGCCACCCTGATAAGAGGAGATAACTCCAGGCGAATTCAATCCATCAATCGAACCACGACGTAACATTTGCAGCGGAGGCGGTGGTCCTGAATAATAGCCATTAGTTCCATTTGCCGGTCGCATATGTTGGTCCCCGGTGCTCATACGCCGAAACGGCTTAATTGTATTAGGGTCCAGTACGCGGGCCAACATTTTTTCACCGAACCGGAAATGTAGTCTCTTGTGAGGTACTTTCTCCAAGATTTTCATTTTATAGTAATAACGCATAGCACGCGCCATCTTCTCATACGTCATACATTTTCGATTTTTAGATTGTCCCCAAAGGTCCGCAATAACGGCTGTTTTGATTAATCGGAATTCGCCTCTTTCCCGATTTGTCCATTCGATACACCGATTCGGTTTGTCTTTTTCTTCTTCGAGTACAGTGCGTAAGAATTGCCATAAATGTAAACAGTTGTTGTCTGAAAAGATAAAAAAGAAAAACAAATTAATTATCTATTTATTGACTTTGTAATTATCTATTTCTTCCGAGGCAAGGTTTTCATCTTTTTAAAGGCCAATAGACGATTAAGAACAAAGAACGCTATCAGGAAGCGAATAAAATGAGCTGGGTTTAATGAGACCGGGTGAAAA
This sequence comes from Clytia hemisphaerica, assembly GCF_902728285.1. NCBI lineage: Eukaryota > Metazoa > Cnidaria > Hydrozoa > Leptothecata > Clytiidae > Clytia > Clytia hemisphaerica. The sequence continues at coordinate 149,731 of NW_027103357.1, forward strand.
TTATTAATTAAAATAAGTCTACTTAAAATTCATTTTGTAGCCCGAAATTCCCAAAATTAACCTCCCGAATGTATTTTCAAAGAAATAATATACCATAGTGGCTTTCTTTTACTATGAATATAGTAAGTTCTTAAAACGTAAATTAAATTTGTTGTAGTTATTTTCAACTTACTTTTTGAGCGTTTCTTTTCCTTCGCAATGGCTTGTCCCAAATGTTCATTCGCGATCCGCGTCAATCCCAGCAAACCACCGACGCCGTGTGACAAATCGGCGACATTCGTTAATGTCGTCGACGTTTGCGGCATACTGCTATCAATAGTTGAACATTGAATCGCCATCGGTTCTTTAGGCCGGCTCATTGAGGCCAGTTTTGGTGACCCGATGGGTGCCGGTCCTTGTAATCTTGATTTCTCAGCCATCATTTTCTGCACATGCGCGTCGAAAGCTTGTAAAGCTTCTTTGCTTGCTTCATCTGAAACGTGTAATCTACTGACCCCAATTTCTTTGTCAATATCTGCACCATTGTTCCCGTTTAAAGCTGGTCTGTAATTTTCCGAATGTCGTCGTGCGTAGATTTTACTTTTCTCAAATGTTTCGTAAGGTTTGAAGAGTTTTTTCCCTTTCTCAGAAGGGTCACTGTTATAACCGCTCTCCCTCTCATACATGCGCTGGAAATGGGGCCTTATGACAGAGAAGGCACTACTTACACTTGATCGTTTATCAGGGAGCGATTCACTAAGATGTCGTTGCTTAACCTGGTAGCTTGGGCTCTGGATAATCTTCAATGGGTTGTGGTCCAAATCGTATTGACTAGCCGCAGCGCTGTGTAGATTCATGCTCCGAACTAAGTCTGTTTCTCGGCGGTACGGTTTGCGATCCTCTGTTGAGCCACGTGAAAAGAACATGGTGGGTGATTTTGCCACTCCTCCGCTAGTCGTTGCAAGGGAATCGCTGAAAATGTTCTCCCTCATGGGTGTGTATTTCATGCGTGCTTTAGTTGGTGAGCGTGACGGAGGATTGATTTCACCCACGGCGGAGGATATAGGTGGTGAGTCTCTGAAGGGAACAGAAAATCTCATTTTCTCATAGTTCGCTTTAAGAAGAGCATCGTAAGAAGTTGACGTTGGTAAACTTCCGTTTTCATACAACGGTTTACGATCGGTGACCGAATTACTCCAATTATAATCAAATACTCTTGCGAAAGGCGAACGAGGGTCTGGAGAATTGGCGAAAACGGTGTCTTCCCCTGCGGCCTTTTCGCGTCGCATTTTTTCTAATGGAGGCGGTGAACGCCCGATACCATTGGATAATGAAGGCATTCCACGGAAAAGCGTGTCTGGTGCGCCATTGTAGCTGCTCTCGTACGGGAATGCGGCGAGCGGTGATTTTTGAAATGTGTTCGTATATATGAGATTCATTGCGTCTTTTGTGGATAGCGTAGAAACTACACTTAATAGACTAGTAGGCGGAACTTCACTTTTCTTCTCAGCTTTTTCGTCCTCACTGTCAGAGAGACTGTAGGGACGATGTAGCTTAGGAGCTCGGTCTTTATTTATTGAGCCGTTTGTAGAGTTTGTAGAAATTGATTCTGGTATCTAAAAAAAGAAAAGGGAATACACGAGGTTAGTTTCCAGGGCTCATAATGATCCGAAACAAAATCAGATGAGGAGATGGAGTTTTTATAAGATTTTTTTGGTCTTTTGAAGTAATGAAAATGACGCGCTCTTTAGAAAAAATAACAAAATTGTTTTATTACTCGTTAAAGACCAACCAAATCAAGCAAGAGCTTGTAAAAACTCCATCTCGTCCCAATAAAATAGATCTTATGCACTATTAATTAGTATATGTAATCACACGATGACGAGTGCAATTCGAGAATAATTGCACGAGTGATTTTTTTGTTATTAATTTTCCGAGTCCGAAAATACAGTGAAGTCTTTTAACTCGAACCTCTTTAACTCAAAGGTCTCCATAACTCGAACAAGTTTTGTCGCCTCGCCCTTTCAGTCAACAATAACTTGCAAACCTTACTCTTTAGCTCGAACAAATTTGTGTTTCCCGTGCGTGTTCGAGTTATAGTGACTCAACCGTGGTTCACATCCAGATACCTTACTTTACAACAATCAATATTAAACTAAACTTGCAGTACAAAATACAAAGCTTCTTATTTTAGAGGACAAATAATACGTAAACAATAAAACTGCAAAACAACACAAAGTCGAACCAGAAGGCCTAATTCTCATAAACCTTTCTTTTTCTTCAACAAAAAAAAAACACGGAAGAGAGAACAATAATATTTCTTCATTTCTAAAAGAACAATTTTAATGCAATTCAAAAAGTTGGAATGTTAAATCTCGGACAATCTCCTTTTATACGGACAAAATCTTATTCAAAAGTTAGATTTTTTTTAACATTCTTGAACTTTATATTCGAATAATAGCGTATGGCTAATCTCACGTTCGATTTGCTTAACTATACATGCGACAAGAAAATGTTTAAAAATTGCTTATAAAAAAGATTTGGGCAAAAAAGGTATTACCCAAACACGAAAGGTATAGCTAAGGTCCAGATTATGCCATTTTTAGCATGTTTTGTTTCGAAAAAATAAAGTCAAAAAAATGCGTAAAAGCTACAGAATGCATAATCCTTTCATAGGGTAAATGTTCAAAATATGTAGGCGGGAATTGTTGAGTAGGGATGTCGAACAAATAACAATGCGTAAAAAGTAATATTAAAAAGGGGGCTGAAAGAGGTGAAAATAAAAACACTTTAATGCCGGAGGAAATCTTGATTACACGTTTTTTTATAAGAACATCAATAAATTGAAGCCTTTAGTTATTCTTAACTTTTTGACTTAAAAGAGCCTAAAAATGTTCTTAACATGTTCTTATCTTCACCATTTTGTAAGGATTTTTGTCCAATTGGGTGTTTTTAATTTATTCTTAATATTTTGGCCATCGAACCCTTATGTTCTTATATATAGCTTGTTCTTAAAAACAGATGAGATGATAGGAATTGAGGGAGAATAAAGTGCAAATTCACCACCAACCCACTCATGGAAGAACTATAACTAAAGGCCAATACGTCAATATGGAGGAGTCTTACAGAAAAGTCGATAACAAAAACATATTTCTTTCTCGGAGTTCAATTGGCAGTGCCGTATCAATCGCCCCCCCCCCGCAATAATTGCTTTCCAAGATGATTTTTCTCAAAGACGGCTATCCAAAACAATAAAAAAAAATTTTATCCTTCAATTTATTGATTTTTGGTGTACAATGTTTATGCTAAATTTTTGAAATTCTCCTCGTGGGGGAATTCAGCCCCCCCCCTCTTCCCAAACAAAAATGCAACTCCTACGCCACTTTTTGGATTTAATGTGTAAAGGTTTAATCAAGTTTAAAGCCCGTCCGGATCGCGTAACCCGTCAGATTGAAATTCAAATATATCACAGGTTTCGAAAAATACGACCGGTGAAAACAACCAAGAAAGCGCTATATTCAATCCATCATTCAAAATGCAGCGCAAATAATTTTTTCTAATGCCTGGGCAGTGTTCAATACTAATATAGTTACTCCTCCCCTGATAGCTACGTCATTGCAAAATGGTAAACTAACACAACTGGCATTTTACAACTCTTACTACACCCCTAACACCCCTGTCTCAGTAACCCGGTAGAGTTTAAAAGTTCACCGGGGTGGCTAAGAAAATAACAGGATTTCACCGGGGCAGATTTTTGACTGAATAAAGTCGCCGGGTTGGAAAATTTGTGGTAAATCTTCACCGGGGTACAGTTTTTTTTTATATAAAGAACAGTAAAATCTTTTGATGCTATGACTACTATTTTTATTTTAAGCCTCAAATTGTTCTAATGCTTTTTATACTCCCTGCTTGTAATACTAAACCTCTATTTGGCTAAGATCGCCCCGGTCAAAAAAGGGAAATGCTTATCGCACTGTACCGAAAAATTGAAAAATTGAATCCGGATGTTTATTGGAGTTATTTTTTTATCAACCTATTTTGATGCTTCCAGTGAGTCTACATTCTAAATACAAGGTCAATATGAAGAGTAGTTCAAGATTTATGGCTAGTTTTCTGTTCAATTAAATCATGCGACATTAAGACAGTTTTGCCATGAAGGTTGCAATGCCCATAATATATGAAAATGTCGAAATTGACAAACTAAAATGTATTTTTTTCCAATAAATAATCTCAAATACAAAAAAATATCTTTGCTAGCGAATATGTGTATCAAACGACCCATTCAATTTTTCAACAGTTTTGGGCAGTTTTCAGTGAAATCATATAAAATCCAAACGCTTTAAAGTTAGTACATTGAATATGTGTAAAATATTCTCATATAAACAATCTTAAATGTGTTCCTAGGGTTATGATGGTAAGCTCTTCAAGTTTAAAAAGTAATCGCAAAATTGTAACACAAATCCGTATTTATTTGTCAGTTTCATTTCTTATTCAATGTATTATTTTCTTTCTAAATAAATATTTCTTAAACTTCTTACATTTTAAACAGAACAATAATATAAGAAGAAAACTAATAAAGTGACCTAAAAAGGATGATATTTGACCAGGCCTCAACTATAAATTTCTAAAATTTGACCGGGTTCAAATTTTTGATTATTTTTTGACCGGGGTTACCAATTTTCCACCGGGGACAAAATTTGGCCTGTTTTTAGACATTTTTTTCACCGGGCTACTCACCGGGGTGGATCTGACCGGGCCACTGACTCAGTAGTGTCCCCTATGTCACAGACCCATCGGGACCCCAGCCCCATCGGAAAATCTGGCAAAAATTCCGTCCCCGGTGGGAAAATACCTTGAAACTTCAGCCACACTGGGAAATTGACTTTGATTTCATCCCTATTCGAAATTCAATGTTTAAAAATTGCATTCCAAACCCATCCCCACTAGATTTTTTAACCTTGGAACAATAGAATTTCTATCCCCATTGACATTTCAATAAGAGTTTTTATCCCCACTGTGGAAAAAAGTTCCACAAGGGCTGTGAGACAGGGGTGTTCTACTGAATCAAAATAAAAATGGACATCATCAGTATAAGCAATCTCAGACCAAGATATTGAATTTTAAAGCACTTTTTAAATAAATCTCGGGTACCTAATAGCCGTCCTCCCGCTAATTAATCTTTCCAAAATTTTCCGCCCAGGACGTTCTTATTCCAGCCCCCGCCCCTACTAAAAATATTTTTAAAAGTTCTCTCTTTTGTCCTAATTCTGCTTTATTAGCCTCCTTTTCAAAAAATTTCCATCCAGGATATTCTTATTCCAACGCTTATTAAGTTTTAAGATATTTTTCCAACCCCCCGCCCGCTTCTTCACCCCCCCCCCCGTCTATTAGGTACCTGAGAGTAAATCTCACAGCAAACATCCAAACACAACCACATCCAAATATTAAATAAAGGTCACACATACAGTGGAACATCGTAATAAAGAGAAGAATCACAGGCCAAAAAAAAAAAATGGCCGCATTAATTTCGGTTTTTTTTAGCGGGTATTGAATAAAAACAGAAAAACATCAAAGAGGATGGAAGTTAAATGCATTAGGGGAAAAATAGATCTTTCTCTTTTCACAGAGGGGATCGCGGTCAACTTCACAGGGGAAATAGTGTCCCAAATGTAAAAGCGTGTTTTTTTGAAAATCTTTCCCGCCCCGCATTTCAATTGAAAAATGCGCGAAGTAGAATGTAACGTTTCTTTTTTTATAAGAATTTAAAATTAGGATTTGGAAAATACAATTTTCAATTCATTTTTGTTATTTTGTAAAATAAATTTATTTTTAAATAGGGCTCGTGAATATTCCAAAAAATACCTTAAAAATTGAGTCCATGCAAATATTGTGAAACTATTTAAAATGAAAAAATATTTAACATTTGAAAATATTTCCGCAAACGGCTAATTTTTTTCTCAAGATTCTTATATAAAAAAGTCGAACACCCACTGAGATGAAAAAATAGGATATTAAAATTAAAAAAACGTCAATTCATGAATCGGCAAATATGAAAATTTAAAGGGAAAAGGGAAACTTCCGAAAAAGCGGTCTCTTTTGACACTTCCGTGTTTCTGAGAGGAAAACTCCACCGGGGAGAGTATTTAGCCTGGATTTAGCCTGGATCAGTAAAACCACTACGAAGGAGTGTTATAGAATTGTGTAAAAAGTAAATGGGACTCTCAAATGAAAAGGAAAATGGACCGCTACATTTATTTTTCCAAGCTTCATTAGATTTTAATATAATTTGAATATTTTTATTTTCTTTTCCCAACATTCACTACTTTTTGAATAATGCATTTATACCATTTTTTTATTATTGTATTTTGTACATCTTCCGTGGCTTTCATGTTATTTTTTTATAAGAACACTTAAATTGCACAATTTCTACTTTATATCCTAGCAAATTTTAACACGTTTGAGCCTTGAGCTACTTTGATTTTTAACACAAAAACACGTGAACTATTTCAAACTCTTGCGAAGATACTGTAATCTGTGACCGATTAAAAAAGCGATTTTTATTGCAAGAATTCTGTAACACCTCTAAATTTGAAATTATCTTAATAATGTACATACCTGTTTCACACAAAGCTCGGGTGGAAAATTAGGAAATCCATAAGGGAAAAGGCACAGAAATTATGAATAAGTAAATTATGTTCAAGCGGGTTTTCATGCGCTTCTTTTTTAATAGAAAGACCTGTATCACTGACATAAGAACAATTTTATAAGAACAACGAGGCTCAAAATCGCCAAAAAATAAGAACAATTCAAGAACAATGCTGAACCTGAATTTACTCAATTTCAAATAATTTAGGGGTCAAAGTAGTCAAAATTGGGTATAACGCCTAAAATACATCAATTACATCTTCTAAATAAGAACAGGATAAGAACAATTTGAGGCTCGAAGTGCCAAAAAAATAAGAACAGCCGAGCCTCAGAAAAAATTTTTACTGGTTCTTACAAAAAAAAAGTACACACGGATTAGCGCCCTATTTGTCCTTAATAAAGAAAAAGCTATTTCCCCCTTTTTTCCCTATCTGTTTTTTTGTTGTTTTTTTGCATAATTTAGTGCCATCGGTGGTTTTGTTCTCTTTGTCCCACTTCAACTAACCTCATTTAAATAAGAGAATAGAATGCCGCTAAAATTTAAGCAATCGTTTTTGCTTTCCAAAGTTGAGAAACAGGATTTTATCTTAAAACCGAAGAAGCAATTAGCGAAGCTTGTAAAAAGAAAGACAGAATATGAAAGTTGAAAAAAAAGTTGTCAAATTCCATTTTCAGCACCTTAGAAAAAGGTTTAGGTGAAAAGACATTTACAGGGGATTTCAAAAAAGATTTGATTGTTCGACAACTTCGAAACGAATGAATTATCAGGTATCTAAAGAACATCCTCTTCCCCATGAGCATGCCCCCCCCCCAATATTTTGCAAAGTAATTTTTTTTTACTTTTAAAAATCTTATATATACCGTTTAGAGGGGGTGAAATAAGGGTGAAAATAAATTTTCTTCGTCGCCTAACCATGGTGGGCGACATATTTTTTTGGCCCCCTCAATTCGATTCGCACGCCGGGGGCCATGATGAGCCAGCCAGATGAATACAATATA
>NW_027103357.1:157374-172716 GCF_902728285.1 Clytia hemisphaerica
GCTTATGTGAGTAATTCTAATATATGTATACATACACAAAAGAATATATCGGACGGAGGATCGAGACAAAAATACCATTAGATGCTAGAAATTTCCAACATGTTTCGGCCAGGGCCGTTTTCAAGGTATATTTCTAGCTAAAAAAATTCAGTTTTTTTAACAAAAAAAAAAAATTTTTTGACGTCAAATAAACGCTTTTTTGTGACGTATATTTATGAGCCGTCTGTAAGTGATCTGGAAAAAATGGACGTGTAAACACAGACTTAAGGCGCTATCAAATTGAGTTCTTGGTTTAAACCCTTGGGTTTTAAGGTTTTTAGTTTGTTGATCCAAAAGTTCTCTCGTGATAGAATGGTGTTTTTCAGCTGGCTTTCATTTCCTTCGATATTTCTTAGCATACACAAAAGAAAGTACACTATATCTCTTTTGTTAATTACTTTGTGTCACTTTTGTTTTTCCATTTTTTGAAAAATGACAGTTTTATTCTTATTGACTGATTAAAACTCACCCTAGAGGATATTATTACAATTTAGCCAATTTTCACCCTGATATTCTTATAGAAGACATTCTTATAAAAAAAAGTGTGTACTATGCATGTTGAGGATTTCAAATCTGTAACAATTTTACAACTTTTTAAACGATTGGAACATTCTACCGTCAAACTCAGCAAGTTAACTCTACTTTTAGTTTTTCCCAGGGATTTTCTACCTTTTTTGAGTTCTTTCTTTCGATAAAGATAAAATTAAAGGTGTGAATTATGTTACCTTTTAATAGAATAAGAATTAGACAACTATAATAAAAGGACTGACAAAAGAGCCTCTTTATAAAACATTTAGCAAGACCGTTCCCTTGCTTTGCGGTCTTCATTTGTGATCAATTTATTCGTCTTTACTCTCTGTTTTTTTCCTCACAAAAAAACACCCCTGCCTCAGTTTGACCTTTTCTATAATTGTTTCTCCTCCCTGACTAAGCACAAGTCCATGTCTCAATTTAACCTCAATGACCTCCTCCAATTTTGATTTCTCTTGTAACAAAGAGATATCCCTGTCTCTTCTCTTTGATCTCCTTTATTATTCTCGATATTTTGTAGTTATAAGTTACCCCTAGCCTCAATCTGACCTGCATGTTTGACCCTCTTCTGTTTTACCAACCTTTCTTTATTTCATGTGCTTTCATATCAGATATGTCGTCATTGAATAATCTCGACAGTTATTAAAAAGTATAGACACTGGATAACAAGTGATACTTTTATGGACCTACCTGGTTATGCATTTAACACATATATAATGATATCTACGTGAGCGTGACCATTAAACAATCATTCAGAACACAAATAGTGACGATCTATTAAAATTAGTCGTTTGTTTCTTATAAAAAAAACGTTTAGAAACCAAAATTTCATGTCTAAACATACACATTTTTCAAAAGTAAGCCCTCATGAGCAAAAAAAAACATCTATCTCATAGAAAAATTGAGTAATTTAACTAAGAACATTGATGTATGCTTATTAATAGTGATTCTTATAGATAAACCTGGATAAACATGCGTCTTTTGAGCCAACAAAATTTTTTTGAAAAAATCTGCTTGAGCCATCTTTTACCTATGATGGTACCCTACTTTCATGCAAAAAAATCAGAAAAAGTTAATGATCCAATTTTTCACAAAGTCCAAAAAACCCATTTTTAGCCGTTTTTTGGCCTGAATTTGCCCCCCAATTTTTTTTTCTTCGAAAATCGGGCTCCGTCACATTCGAGGGTTTATAGTTACACATCTTTGTGGAAAAAATCAGAAAAAACTAATGAGCCAATCACGAGGAAAGCTAATAACGAACGAACGAACGAACGAACGGACAAAGGTTAATTTATAGGACTTCCACCCCACCGGGGTAGGTCCAAAAAAACTTTTTTGTCATAGGCAATTACTTTTTTATTTTCTGGTTTACAGACATTATGAGGAAAAGTTTTGGACAGGAGAAAAAAAATAAAAATAAAATTGATGTTTTAAATTTTTTTTATTTCCTTTTTGAAAATCTGAAATCGGAGGAAATAATAAAATAAAATTTTATGAAATTTCCTAAAACATTTTATTATTTTGTCTTTAAATCTAAAAATCTACATAGATTTTTAGATTTAAAGACAAAATAATAAAATGCAAGATGTTGTTATAGGTAGAGATAAAAACATGGATAAAATGGATAAAAAAAACTAAAAATAAACTGAAACATAAAAATTTACACATAAAGACTGATATGTGTATATGTAGACTGACATAGGTTCCCATTTAGGGTTCACCCTTAGGGTTCCCACTTAAGGGTTCCCACTTAGGTTCCCCTATCCCACTTTTCTGGTATGCCTATTTTTATATCTACTCTTGAATTTTAACAATCACATATAAAGGACTTTAAATAACAAATTACAAAAGAAAGAAAAAAAATAAAGAAAATCCATTGTGTACACAAAGAGTGATATAATTTAGTTTGATTTTTGTGGATAGGGAAATTCCATGGGGAAGTTTCCTGACATTAAGGGTATGATCTAAGTATCTTTACATTAGCAGAATAGGGTACAGCTGTGTTAAATCATTTAACCCCTCTCTCTTTCTCTTCTTTTCTTTTGTTTTCCTGTTTAAGTATAGGTTTTTTTTTCTTTCTTCATTTTTGAAGGTCGGAGGAGAAAAAGTAAATAAAAGTTTTTGAAATCTCTATTTTATTAATTTTTTATTTTGGCAAAAATAACGTCGGCGGATCCGTAAACCAATAAATAAAAAAGTATTTGCCTAATGCAGGCAATCGAAAACAGACTAAAAGCGGCCAGCAAAAAACAGTAATCTGGTAACTTGGCCGATTTATTAAGTCGCTAAGAATGCTTTAATAAGCCGCTTTCTGTAGCGAACTTTTATCAGCCTTTTATCGGCCTTTAATAATATTGCCCGAACGGCCCAAGCGGGCAGAAAACCGGCCACAGATCAGTAAAAGAAAGTGCGGTCTTTTGGTCAATCGGCGGTGTTTAAGGTACTTAAAATCGCTTGGGGAGTCACATATATTGTTCATTATATTTATAAAGGAGGCCTCATAAATAGTAAATAGCAGAAAACTTAATAATGCGATGAATTTGATACTTTTCTAGATCAAGAAGAATTTCAAAGAAGGTAGTGCGATCACTTTTGATACCAAGGATATTGCACTGTGTCGCTATATTTTGATGCACTACTTTGCTGTATTTTACTTTTTTGCTTGCAATATAGGAGCGCTGATTGGATCAATATTTCCGCGCCAAATTTCCCAGTATTACTCTGGGACGGGGGTTCGTTATTCTTTTCTATTTTTTGCCTAATTAGGAAAGTTTTTTACTATTTTTTCGAACTTTCCTAATTAGGAAAGTGAAACTATTTTCTTAAATTTTGCAAAAAATACAAGAAGTCGCATGTTCCCAACAGCCAATTAAAATGTTCATTACGATGGAGCACATTTCTCCATCAACAGATAGATACTAACCTCCTCCAGAGGATTTGAAAGTTTCAAGTTGTATTTCAAGCGGGTGCTTGTGATACGGCTTTTCAAAAAACACTAATCTGATAAGACCCTTTCTACATGATACGGAAACAAAATTTCAAAATGTATCCAGGGCTTTAACCCTATTCAAACTAGGCTTTTAGGGGCGGTTCAGAACTAGGGGGGGGGGCTTTTCCTGTACCACCCCTTAACTTTTGATCTAGTGGGTCTTTTTGGATGAAATTTGGCACACAAGATCCTTGTGACGTAAGGTAACTTTTGGCCAAAAATTTTTTTGATGACGTCACTTATCATGCCCAAAGTGAGCAAAAACCGAAAATTTCCTTTGTTCTTATAAATAGCTATTGTATTCTAACAAAGGCTTTAGAAAAAAGTTGCCTGAGTTTAAAATGCTTATTTTATCCTAAATATTCAATAAATTACGGTTTAAACGATATATTTGACAATGAAAATAAATTTGTATTGGAAAAGTGTCAATTTTTGTGACACCTTACTGTCAGAAATGTCATCATGCTCAAGGTGTGAAAATATTTAGGTGTCAAATTTTTTTTTATTTTGAAGCTAAATAAAAGTTAAGAATTTACAGAAAATTTCACGGCAAAAGCTCTATTATTTCAGGAGCTATTAGCAATAGTTTGACCTCCGAACAGAAAGAGCCCCCCCCCTAGTACGAATAGGGTTAACGTTTTGAAATTTCCTAACTAGGAAAGTTATTTTTCAGGGCGGCATATCTCAACGCTCCGCCGATTAGATTTCATATTTTTTTGCACATAGATCAATTTTGACTTACTAAAACTAATAGTCATGCAGGTTAGCTCTAAAGCTCTAAAACAGCATCTAATAACATAAAAACCAGAAAAAGATTCTTTGATGGGAATCAAAACTATAAAGTGCACTTACAAACATCAATATGTCAGATTAATTAATTATTAATTAATTAATAACGGCACTGTCATCATTGACAATAAAACAAAGGATTTTCTGTCAAGAGTTTTGTAAACATTCCAACAACTTCCATCGAAATAAAATGTCACAGCTGAGTCTAACATTTTTAACACGGTCCGAGGATTGAGCCGAGAACGCTCGCAGAACGCCTGTGAGCTCCAGCGCGGGTGAAAAATTTAATCTGTCAATCAACTTCTCAAGCGAAGAGTACGCGAAGCGATTCTAGCTTTACAATAGTGCCGCGGATCATCATCCGCGGATGTTATTCAATTATCATTATCCCTTTATTTTCATTCCTAGAACTTTTGCAAAAAAAAAGGAAAAATAGAAAAGTTGCATTTTTTACTGCTCTATTCACATACTGAATTTGGAAGATCTTCTATGTGGCGTTTTTTTGCAAACTTCAAAGAACTGATTTTTGTCCCACCTTTGCGGGACTTTGGCTGAAGTGCTTGTGTGCAGCATAGGGTACAAAGTCCAAATATGCGTTTCCCGTAATTTTTGTATGAAGAGTTAGGTCTTTACTGTCATGCTTAGAACCTGCGATTATGAATTGATTAGGAGAAAAGGTAACTTTTTTAAGCACTTTCCTAATTTGGAAAGTTTTCTTTCCTAATTAGGAGAGCCTTTCCTAATTAGGCAAAAACTCCTGACTGTTTCTTAATCATGTTTTATTTGCTGCTAACAAAAGTAGTCATATTAGAATGGCTTCGTTTACGATGATTCCAAGCGTCTCATAAAAAAGGTTTTTAAATACCGTAAGTATTAGAGAAGGGAATATATGAAAGCTTCAGTCAGGGTCTCCTTAGTCTTTAATAACATTAGTTCGGATAGAATAAAAACATACCTGATCAACACAACTAAACCTTCTGTCTTGTGTTTACTCTTTCCTTCCCAACAACTTTCGTTTTTGGTTATGTAGGTTTTAAAATCCACAAGTAATGAACCTCTTATAGCTTTATCTAAATAAATCTGGTTGAAAACCTTCTGTCAGGTTTCATTCCGTACGTTTTTTATCCACGTGGTGAACCAGTTTCCCCGATTTCCCGATAATTAAAAATTGGAACTTTCCCGTGGGCGTGATTGGGCATACCGCCATCGCGAAATATTTTTCGTGAAAATTTACCGTATTCTAATGCTAATATAATCTAGATAGGAAACAAATATTAAATTTGATTCTTTTTTTGTTCGTATTTCTTAATTTCACGATAAAAGAACTATTTACAAATTATTTTCTTTAACGGGTGTTGAATCGACATTGACATATTTAGTGATGTCATAATCAATGCTGTGCATAATTTGTCAGCACCGTGCATATTATGTCAACATCCTTTTCATTGGATAAATACCACTAAAATATACAAGATAAGTAAACATAAATTTATTGCCCGCGAGCACGGCTTAGCTAAGCGCACCTCTTGTTGCACGAGCAAGATTGACTCTCAAGACTGCAAAATTTCTAATGATCAAGTCATTCATATCTCAAATTTGATCACAGCTTTCAGTTTAGGATCTATTTACATTTTCATCATTTTATTGCATGTCCACTTTGCCTTTTTCTAGTAGTTTTTTCTGTTCTGCAAATTCCCAATTCAAGTTTATTTATGATAATTTATGCATAGAAATTAATTAATTTATATTTATTTATCAATTTTGTCAACTATGTTTAGTATTCATCCACTTTGCTTTTTGCTTTATCATACTTCAAAACCACATCATCACACATCATCATTCAGTTGTCACTCAGACTTTAAAGAGTCAACATCTAATTACAAATGGCATCAAATACTTACTTTTCATATACTTCAATACACCGTTTAACAGTGTCGACTGCGCACGCGTATGAACAATTTGCCATTGTTTTGATTTTGGCAACCACGGGAAACTTCACTCTCCCTCGTAAAAAATGGTAGGTAAACATCCAGTTCTCATAAGAAAACCCAGCAGAGAAATGGTAGGTAAAGAACTTCTTTTAATCATAACTTCTTTTCCTCTAGATTAATTTTTGTGAAATTTTCAGGAGAGATATATAAAATTGTCATTAATATCATGTTCAAACACCTAAAAAATTATCTTTAAAGGAAAGAAAAAAATGGCAATGTTTACATTTCTCTAACCTTTCACAGTACTAATAAAGTGAGCATTTTTACCTACCGCCTCTATGATGGAGATGACGAGACTGTTAAACGGTGTATTCATTCAAATACTCTATAAATCACATCAAGATTTCACATCATTTATTCATTCATTTGTTTGCACTTTCACTTTTGGACTTCACACTTTACAGCTCCCCATTCCTGGCATACTGGTAATTATTCATTTATATATTATTTATTACATTTCAATTTCAAGACTTTTCTATTCACTTTTGTATTCAAATATTGTTTAATTTCAAGTAGACATTAAAGGATTTAGGTCAGTTCTCAACTTTTGTCAACTTTTTGTATAAAAGTAGGCGTGTCATTTATTTTTGTTTAGATTTTGATTTTCATTTTGTATTTACTTTTTAGTTTTGAATCATCTTTGATTACAAATATGTGCTGTGATAAAGAAAAGTGTGACTCATTTATTGGTGGACACCCTTCTGTTACATTCAAAACAGTAACCAACACTGGTATTCAAAACAGTAGACACACTCAAACCAAAAAAGATGTCAATCATCATTGAGGAATAGTGTAAACTACAACAAATCAATCAAAGAAATCAACATGGTCAGTATCTTCAAACATCCTCAACAAACTTCAACCAATAAGGATAAGGTGAAAAATCTATTGATAGAGCAAAATGTTATCTCTAGTAATATCATTGAGGACTTCCCATATGACAAGGTTTGTCACAGAAAACTTTTATTGAAACTTGAACATTATGGCATCCATGGAACCTTGCTTAAATGGATAGCGGATTTTCTGAAAAATCGTAGTCAATGTGTAGCTGTAAGAGGAACTCTGTCAAAGCGGTTAGCGGTCACTTCAGGTGTCCCTTAAGGCTCAGTTCTTGGTCCCCTCTTGTTTCTTGTTTATATAAACAATATGCCCTTGCATGTTGATTCAAATATTGCTTTGTTTGCTGACGATTCCTACTTATTCAAAGTAATCAAATGCCTAAATGATGCATATTCATTACAAGCAGACCTTGACAAGTTAGTGGAATGGGAAAAGCAATAGTCAATGGAGTTCCACCCGGGGAAATGCTGTTGATAAAGCGAAATACCTCGGAGTAACCATTTCCAAGAATCTCTCTTGGAAACATCATGTTTCAGTCATCACTGCTAAGGTAAATTCCACCAGGATATTTCTTCAAAGGAATCTTCAAATGACAGGCACAGAAACTCGTCTCGCTTGCTATAAGACATACATCAGACCCCTAGTAGAATATGCATCTTCACTATGGGACTCACCTGGGAAAGTTAGAAAGCGTCCAACGAAAATCCATCCGTTGGATTTACAGGGAATGTTCACCCACTTCGTTATTGAAAGATGCTGATTTGGATATACTTGAAAATCGTCGCAAAATCAATCGTCTCAAACTTTTTCACAACATCATGTCTGGTTCAAAACACGTAGTTAAATCAATCCTCCCCACAAGACAGCGTTGTAAAAACGTAAAATATAAACAATTACTGGGCTCAATCCAGTCCTACACAATGTCTTTTTTCCCAAATGTGGTTCAACTATGGAACAGCCTTCCAAAAGAAGCAACATCTATTGAAGATACTGTTGTTTTTATTGATAAAATTAGATTTCTAGTAAACCATTGACTCCATTTTATGCAAATTTTATCCCTTATCTTCAGTCCTAAATCTGTGGATCTAATTTTGAATTATTTTTGTCAACACCTATCCAAAATCTAGAACTCAAAGATTGTAATCATTTGGAATCTCTCTACTCACTAAGCCTTATATACCTTTTAAGATGTTTTTATATTTATTTTTAGTAAATAAATCTTGTTTTTATATGCAATTTTTAATTTTAAGTTTATTTTTAAGACAGATACATATATTTTTTATCACTATTTATTTACCTTATATTTATATTCTTTTCTAAATAATATTTGTGAGAATAGGTTTTGTAATTAACCTCCTGTAAATTATCGAATAGAAATAGAAATAGAAAAATTATGACATAGAAGAGATGTTGAAATTTGAAATCAAGCCTCTGACCGAGGAAATGGAAACTTTAGAATGTCGATATTTGACAATTCAAAATGAACTAAAAACAGGGGGGGTATCGAGTCAGTGTACTGGCCCAAAGCAGGTGGGGTGGTGTATTTTTTAGATTAAATTGAGTTAGTACAGTGTACTAAAAGGGTGGTCCTCTGAAAAGAAAAAGTTCGTGTACTAAAAGGGTGGTCCTCTGAGAAAAATACAATGAAAAAGTTAGTACACTGTACTAAAAGGGTGGTGTCAAAGCCCCGACCGTGAAAAAAAGTTAGTACAGTGTACTAAAAAGGGTGGTGGTCTAATTTTTTGGAAAAAAATCCAAAAATCAAGTTAGTACCCTATGGTCCAGTACACTGACTTGGTACCCCCCCCCCTGCTAAAAATCATATTCCCTCAAGCTTACGAAGAACATTTTTCAAATCAATACCATCAGACTCTGTTAGCTTTCAAGAAGTTTGAAGAGTGCTTAGCATCTAGACTAGCAGAACTGGGCAAGAAAGAACAACTACAACAAGAAAGAGCTGAACGACTAGTGAGATTCAGGCGAAAAAGAGATCTAACTGAATCAACCGACAGCTTCCAAACCTCAACCAACAACTTCCAAACTTCAACTGACAACTTCCAAACTTCAACCAACAACTTCCAAACTTCAACGGACAACTTCCAAACTTCAACCGACAACTTCCAAACTTCAACGGACAACTTCCAAACTTCAACTGACAACTTCAAAACTTCAACTGACAACTTCCAAACTTCAACCGACAACTTCAACTTCCAAACTTCAACAGGCAACTTCCAAATTTCAACCAAGTACCTACAAAATCCAACCATCAATTCTCATATCTCAAATGTCAACATCAGATTTTCGTTTTTCAATCTCCGAAATCAATTCCACTTGCTGGAAACGCTCGAAACACCTCAACCTATCGAAATACTCGAAACATCTCAACAAATCAATTTGCACAAAGCATCTCATTCAATCGACTTGATCGAATCATCTCAATCAACCGAATCGTTCGAATCGTTCGAATCGTCTCACTTAATCGAATCGTTCGAATCCTCTCAATCGAATCATTCAAATCCTCTCACTCAATCGAATCGTTCGAATCGTCTCACTCAATCGAATCGTTCGAATCCTCTCACTCAATCGAATCATTCAAATCCTCTCACTCAATCGAATCGTTCGAATCCTCTCACTCAATCGAATCGTTCGAATTGTCTCACTCAATCGAATCGCTCGAATCGTCTCACTCAATCGAATTGTTCGAATCGTCTCACTCAATCGAATTCTTCGAATCGTCTCACTCAATCAAATCGTTCGAATCGTCTCTGATCGTCTCACTCAATCGAATCGTTCGAATCGTCTCACTCAATCGAATCGCTCGAATCGTTCGAATCGTTTCACTCAATCGAATCGCTCGAATCGCTCAAATCGTTCGAATCGTTTCACTCAATCGAATCGCTCGAATCGTCTCACTCAAACGAATCGTTCGAATCGTCTCACTCAATTGAATCGTCTCACTCAATTGAATCGTTCAAATCGTCTTACTCAATCGAATCGTTCGAATCGCCTCACTCAATCGAATCGTTCGAATCGTTCGAATCGTCTCACTCAATCAAATCGTTCGAATCGTCTCACTCAATCGAATCGTTCGAATCGTCTCACTCAATCGAATTGTTTGTAGCGTCTCACTCAATCGAATCGTTCGAATCGTCTCACTCAATCGAATTGTTCGAATCGTCTCACTCAATCGAATCGTTCGAATCGTCTCACTCAATTGAATCGTTCGAATCGTCTCACTCAATTGAATCGCTCGAATCGTCTCACTCAATCGAATCGCTCGAATCGTCTCACTCAAACGAATCGTTCGAATCGTCTCACTCAAACGAATCGTTCGAATCGTCTCACTCAAACGAATCGTTCGAATCGTCTCACTCAATTGAATCGTCTCACTCAATTGAATCGTTCAAATCGTCTTATCATCGAACTCGTTCGAATCGTTCGTTCGAAATCGTCTCTCACTCAATCAAATCGTTCGAATCGTTTCACTCAATCGAATCGCTCGAATCGTCTCACTCAATCGAATTGTTTGAAGCGTCTCACTCAATCGAATCGTTCGAATCGTTCCACTCAATCGAATCGTCTCACTAATCGTTCTCACTCAATGAATCGTTCGAATCGTCTCACTCAATTGAATCGCTCGAATCGTCTCACTCAATCGAATCGCTCGAATCGTCTCACTCAAACGAATCGTTCGAATCGTCTCACTCAATTGAATCGTCTCACTCAATTGAATCGTTCAAATCATCTTACTCAATCGAATCGTTCAAATCGCCTCACTCAATCAAATCGTTCGAATTGCCTCACTCAGGCATGTTTACAAAAATCCCGAATTTCGTGATTTTTTTACTTGGAATCGGTTTGGTGTTGTTCTCCAGGGGATGTCAATGGAAGCGATCGAAGCGATCGAAGCGATCGAAGCAATCGAAATCAATCGAAGTCGATCGAAGTCGATCGAAGTGATTGGTCGAATCAATCGAAGTCAATCGAAGTGATTGTCGAATCGATCGAAGTCGATCAAACCTTTAAAAAAATGTAAATCTTTGATCGATTTCGATTGACTTCGATCGACTACGATTGACTTCGATTGACTTTGATCAACTTCGATATAACTGTCGCAACTTGCTTGCGGCAAATATTTTTACCCACTTTGTGTCTCCTTTGAAGGTAGGTCTCCACTAGCGCGCGCTGCGATCGCAACTTTGGCTTCAATCATTTTATTTTTGCTTTGAGAAAAACGCATGCAGATCACGCCAATGGAATTGCTTCATTATCTTTGAATCATCCATCGCTATAAGTTTTTGTTTACTGAACCCACATTGAGTCCCGTTCAAGATTTTATTATGTACCCTTATTGAAATTTTCAAATCGAAATTCAGCGACGCAGTAGCAGTGTAGCTGGAACCTCGATATTCCAGGATTAGAAAAAGCTATACCTGTTATCTTTTTTCTTTAAAGAATCAACAAGCCATCAACATCAATAAATTACACACATTTACTCAGAGAAACTTTTAAAATTATCTGCCATTATGACTTTCTTAAAGCCGTTCTGAAATGAACCAATCGGGTTATGAATCGGAATTCCTATGGGAGTTCTTTTCCGAAATTTGTAAAATAGCTAAGTCGGCAAAAAAACTTTTCCCGGGGGTTTGAGGGAAAAACAGAACTGCTGTCATTTGTTTTTTATTTAACCAGATATTTAAATTTGGGCTCAAAAAATTTTAAATAAATAATTAATAGTATTCAATATACTATTTGTATCTATCAGAAAATAAAACACTTACAGAACGACATCGTTTATCATTTGGAATACCCCCGTATTTGGACCATTCTATGGTGGGCGCAAAATAGGGCGGAAACTAAGTAGCACCCTCAGTGCAAGATTGCCGCCTCATCTTTATTCGCCCGCGCGAGAATGCGAGCTAATCATTTTTTTCTCGCGCGCTCAAGGGGAAAAGGAAAGTGATCGATATTCTTTGAAGGAAAACCTCAGAAACAAACCCAAAGACCAAAAGATGTATTTTGTTGTTGACAATCGATCCTGTGAAGATGAAAAAATTTCTGCTTTGCGTTTTTTTCGGAACGCTGAAAAACTCTAATTTCGATCATCCTTTAAGATAAAGAGGTTGCGAGATTTGGGTTAGCGAGGCAAAAATCGCTAAAAAGCTGGTAAAATCGTAATCCTCAAAAATCGATGTTCCAGCCTCACTGAGTAGGGCTGATACCCCCCGCGGGCCGAAAATAAGGTCCGCTTTTGAGGTTAACGCATGCGCGCACACTTCAATTGATAGTTTTGCAAATCAAAGATGGCGGCAAAAGATTTTGTTGATTGCGCCAACTTGATATATCGGGATTTACTAAATCTTAAAAACCCGACGAAATTACCGACCGACCGACCGACCGACTGAATTTGAAGATGTTTTATGACGCAAACGGAACATATGATGATGGCCTTGCTCCTCAAAGAAGAGCTATCGCAGCGCGCATGTGGAGACCGACCTTAAGGCACAAAGGAGACACAAGGTGGGTGAAATTATTTTCCGCAAGCAAGTTACAACAATTATCGAAGTCGATCGAAGTCAATCGAAGACGATCAAAGTCAATCAAAGTCGATCGAAGTCAATCGAAATCGACCGAAGTCGATCATAAGGAGCAAAAAAATGTAAATCTTCGATCGACTTCGATCGATTCGACAATCACTTCGATCGACTTCGATTGATTCGACCGATCACTTCGATCGACTTCGATTGACTTCGATCGATTCGACAATCGAATTTTTCGATTGACATCCCCTGGTGTTCTATTTCTCTGTTTATTTTAATTTTTGGAGAGATTGCAAGGGATAGTTTGAGGATTCTGCTGCACAAAGGAAGTTCTATAGAAGTTTGTTTTTGGTTGTTTTTTTCAAGTTCAAAGACGCTCGTTCGTGCACTGGGGCTGTTCGTGCACTACTGGTGACTTGACGACTCTATTTATTATGACTATGATGAATGAGAAAATTTTATAGCCATCCTACGGTAGTGTGAAAAAAAACCTTTCGTTTGCGAACAAGAGTCTTTTATTTCGTGCGTATTCCCTTATACAATTAATGAGTTATACCTGAGAATAATCTTTCACATTCTGCTTTCCAAAAATATTATTTTCGATCTGTGGTTGATTTTTTTGTTCATCACGTTTTTCCTCGCTGGAAGCCATGTTGATTTTTTTGTTGTGACTTGATTCCGATTATTTTGTCGGGCCTTTATTTCCCGATTTTAGCCCGTTTATTTTGGCGGGAAGCGGGCGGAAATTTGGGCGGGTTTTCAATCGAAAATGAAAGCTCTAAACAGTCGGGGTCTCTTTACCTTCTTCTGGCTTCTTACAATAGAATTTGCTGACTAGACCCGACTGGTTGTTCATAACAGAGAGCAGATTGGCTGATCAGGAAGGTTTTGTGTTTATACCACTTACAATTTTCAACTTTTAAAGGTATATCTAGTAGCTCTTTTAACAAAAGGCATTACGCACGATACGAAAATCTCGTGTTCGCAAGCGAAAGGTTTTTTACACTACACATACCGTAGAATATTGCTAAATTCCCAGGCAGCAGCTAAACTTTCCGATTGCTAGTGTACAACGGAAAAAGACCAAAACACCACAAAAGTCCAGACACGACCCTGCCTATGCCCCGGACAGTCCGGGGCAAATGTCTGGGGTCTGAAAAAAATAACTTTTTCCCTGGACCGGGGCTCCAATTTTTGCGCCATAAATTTACCCCGGACGTATATCGCCGAGCACACTTTAAACCCCCGGACATTAATTAAAAATAAAAAAACTAACTTTACTTACCTTTCTCTGTCTGATCAGGATCCATTTTTCAGCTTTCGGTTAGATTTTAGAATTTGATGCTGAACAAACCAACACGCTTGAGATTTAAGGTTCAAATACAGGCCTCACACACGAAACGCCAAAATCAGGACATAGACCTTTTTTCAAAGAGGACGTCCTGTTGAATAATTATGTAGTCCAGCAGAAAAACAATGATAAAACCATGCATAATTATTACAATATGAATGATACAGTAATTATGCATTTGTTTTTATGGCTGGACTACATAATTATTCAACAGGACGTCCTCTTTGAAAAAAGGTCTATTACAAGATCTTTTGGAAGACGGCGTTTGTCCACGGAAGAATATTTCAATGAATTAGAAAAAAGCCTGCGCGGTCAGCGATTCTATAAAAAGCGACCGCGCGGGCTGTCTGGGGCGTCCGGGGGTAGTCTCTCAAAAACAAATAATACGGACCCCGGGCACGCATCAAAAAAACCCCGGACTGTCCGGGGCATAGGCAGGGTCGTGTCCAGACGATCTCAAGCGAACGGAATCGACGATCGAACCAGTCGAACCAAAACGAACGCAATCGACCGATTGAAATTCGATTGTCGAATGCAATCGAATCTCAATTGAATATTACCACAATTTTCAGATTCCATTGATATTTGATTGCGTTCGATTGATGTTCGATTGCGTACGATTGCGTCTGATCGTCGATTCATCAGTCAGGATTAACCGCCTAAATAGGAGCAAATTTTACGATTTCACAAATATTCTTATCCAGGATATAGGTCCTTATCTAGGAATAATTTTTATTCTAAGATTAGAATATTTTAGAAATTTTTATTTTACACTAAAACTAAAAAAAGTCGCATGTATCAATTATTATCTATGTTTTCATTTAGGTATTTTCTAACGTGTTCCAAATTTTAGAAAGATTCATCAATGCAGTATTAAGTTATTGCATTTTAAAGTTTCCAGGCAGATTCCACTGCTTATTAATGGTCTATTTACACATCAAATCCCGTTTTTTGGTAAAGAGAGCCTTAAAATGTTCCTATTTAAGATATTTTTTACAAAAGCTAAGATTTTCACCCTCCCCCACCAAAGTGCTGATTTTGAGAAGAAACTTTGTATTTACATCTATTAGTCATAACTTGAACATGCGACTTTGTTTTGAAAGGAAAAATTTGGAGAAGAAAGAAAATGTTCCTAGCCTAGAATAAAAATTATTCCTAGGTAAGTACCTATATCCTAGATAAGAATATTTGTGAAATCGTAAAATTTGTTCCTATTTAGGCGGTTAATCCTGACTGTTCATTGACCCCCGGATTGTTCATCGCATAATTTCT
>NW_027103358.1:0-81471 GCF_902728285.1 Clytia hemisphaerica
TCGTGCTCGAAAAGCCGAAATGTTTACCAGCAAAAGATAAAGGTGACACTTAGAAGTGAAGAGGAAAAGAAATAGATTATATGGCATTAGCTCATAAAATATGACGATACGACTTTCGCATGGCGGAAGATTTTTCTACAAAGAACGCAAAACAATAAAAGAGTGATATCAAGCCAAGAAAAAACAATGGAAAGGACAATTTGTATAACACCCCTGTCTCACAGCCCCGGTGAAACTTTTTTCTTCAGTGGGGATAAAAATCCCTATCGAAATCCCAATGGGGATAGAAATTTTATTGTTCCAAGGTTAAAAAAATCCAATGGGGATGGTTTTGGAGTGTAATCTTTAGGCATTGATTTTCCAGTTGGGATGAAATCAAAGTTTATTTCCCAGTGGGGCTGGCTGAAATTCCAGGCTATTTTCCTACCGGGGACCAAATTTTTGCAAAATTTTCCAGTGGGGATGGGGTCCCAGTGGGTCTGTGACACAGGGGTGTAGTATAGCAAGAGAGAAGTAGTCCTCAGGCTAAACTCTACTTCAAAAAAAAATTGTAAGAAGAACTACACCGAAAATATGGAAGAAATTGCAAACATGAGCGGTTAGAGGCCATTCGCCTAACTGTATAAATTAGATTGTTTCGTAGAGGATAATAGACCTGTGAAATACACATCTATAAATCCTGACTTAGCAGATGACTTTTCTCCAAAAATTTCCGTTATTTAATTCCGTTTATTCTGCTCTGTAAATTTAAATGAGTACAACAATAAGTGGCCCGATTGGGCCCCTAACTTGGGTACCATACCATTTAGGAACACCCCGTTTGAACCGGTAACCGCTTGATTTTCCCATTTATTTGAGTTTGAAATTAAAATATATGAAATATTACTACAGCTTTAAATGAGGGAACACGCGCCTTCAATTACCATTGTCATAACAACAATTGCTTAAACAAAGACTTAAAAAGAGTGCCCACAGATAGAGAATATGGAGAATATGTTAACATTTTTACCAAAAATGTAGCAAAAAAGTATCAATCTATGTACCTATCTACACGAATATTACTCGTCATTTTATTAACACGAATTGAGAAATTACTTGTTAATAAAACCCCCTTAATTAAAACCAGCCATGATGTCCTTGAAAAAACAATAAAATTCATGTTATTTTTTGAGAGTTAATTTCAAGGCCGTTGAATACTTGCCTAGTAATATTCGTGTAATAAGGTATATAGGAATAGATCGATTCAAGTAAGAATACGTTCTACATATTTCTTATTGTAAAATGGTAGTTAGATAGTTTGCGAGCTAGACTTTGGCGGCTTACATTACCTAAATGTACCATTTGGCGGCTAAAAATTAGGTCAGCGTCAGCCATCAATATGAACATTTTACTTATTAAAATCTGGGTACATTTATTGATCAAAAAATGAGCTTACATGTCTTTTTTTCATTATGTGTTCCTTTCGGGCATTCAATTTCTTTGGGCGGCCTGGATTGTTATGTCGGACATCCATGGAAGCGGTTGGCTGGACCAATAGTTTCTATGCATGCCGGCATGTTATCTCAATGAAACTTTCAATTTCTGGAAACATTCTATCAGATCGGGGCAACTTACACCATGCTCTTGATGGAGGACGCACGGCCAGCTTGATTGAATCTCTCGGTACCATCTTCTGATATGTCTTTTTATATTTTTCATGTTCATTGTTAGTTTTAATTTTAATTGTTTTCAACGTTCAATCTAAAAATGAACAAATGAAAATTATAACAATGAAATGAAAAAATCTATATAATTTTTGCTTCTCATATGCGAATGTCTCCGCAGTCACCAGTCATGGCTTTGACGTAAAATAGCCAATAAAAACTTTCTTTCATATCACTTTATTGGTTGCTATTTTTTGTGTTAAAAATATTCATATAAAAAAGAACGGGAAAAGAACAAGACGACTTGAAGTCGAAAATTTCGCTTAAAATTTAAACAGAAAGGA
This sequence comes from Clytia hemisphaerica, assembly GCF_902728285.1. Lineage (NCBI taxonomy): Eukaryota > Metazoa > Cnidaria > Hydrozoa > Leptothecata > Clytiidae > Clytia > Clytia hemisphaerica. The sequence continues at coordinate 1,988 of NW_027103358.1, forward strand.
AAAACAAAAAGAGATGAAGCTAATTTGAAATCTACTTTACATCGAGCCTTGACGAAAAGGAACACAGACTATTTATTAATTTCGCCTTAGCGAAAGTATTACGATAGGCATGGTGTGATATCGGACGAAAATTTAGAAAACGAAAGTACTTGATACGGTGGACAAACTCACTAAAATCAATTTACAAATTACACGCTCGTATAACCACGGAAGATCTTCGCAGGTTTTCTTTGGATTACGTCATTATATCTTTGCGTCTCTTTAGCTTCACAGTTTTGATTTTTCTTTATTTTCTTATAAGCATATACTTTATAAGAATCAAATCAAAATAACTCTTGATAGACCGTGATATACCTTTCGGTAATTAGTTCTTAGAAAGTAAACAAGGGATGGGGCACAATATGAGCATATTTATTTTTCTTAAGCATATACTTTATAAGACAATCAATAACTCTTGATAGACGGTGACATACCTTTCGGTAATTAGTTCTTACAAAGTAAACAAGGGATGACACAAAATAGAGCATATTTATTTTTCTTATAAGCATATACTTTATAAGAATCAAATCAATAACTCTTGATAGATGGTGATATACCTTTCGGTAATATTAGTTCTTACAAAGTAAAAAAGAAGGGACAATATGAGCATATTTATTTTTCTATAAGCATTTCTTTATAAGAATCAATCAAATAACTCTTAATAGACGGCATATACCTTTCGTAATTAGTTCTTACAAAGTAACAAGGGACGGCGCACAAATATGAGCAATTTATTTTCTTATAAGCATTTTTTTATAAGAATCAAATCAAGCTCTGAAATATGGTGATACCTTTCGGTAATTAGTTCTTACAAAGTAAACGGGACGGCGCACAATATGGGCATATTATTTTCTTATAAAATACTTTATAAGAATCATCAATAACTCTTGATAGACGGTGATTACCTTTCGTAATTCGTTCTTACAAAGTAACAAGGAGGGGCACAAAATGAACATTTTATTTTTCTATACGCATTTAACTTTATAAGAATCCAATCAATAACTCTTAATCGCGGTAATTAGTTTCTTTCGGTAATTAGTTCTTACAAATAAACAGGGATGGGCACAACATGAGCATATTTTTTTTTTCTTATAAGCATTTACTTTTAAGAAGCAAATCAATTAACTCTTATAGACGGTAATTACTTTGGTATATTTCTTACAAAGTATACAAGGGATGCACAAAAGGAAGAGAATTTATTTTTCTTATAAGCATAATACTTTATAGAAAACTCTTGAAAGAGGTTGACCACCTTCCGGTAATTAGTCTACAAGTAAACAAGGGTTGATGTACAATATGAGCATTTTTTTTTTCTTATACGCATTTACTATAAGAATACAAATCAATAACTCTTGATAGATGGTGAAAACCTTTGGATAATAGTTCTTACAAATAAAAAGAGATGGCGTGTATAAAGCATATCTATTTTTTCTAGCATATACTTGAGAGTTTTTTAATATTAAACGCAAATGTTCTTAAATTGGTCTTATTTTTTAAGCGATTTAACCTGTTGTGTTGTAAAATGTTCATCAGATCGATGTAAAGTAGATTTCAGATTAGCTTCATCTACTTCTTGTTTTCCCATGTAGTTCAAATTCTAGGCGAAATTTTCGACTTCAAGTCGTCTTGTTTACTTTATCTCACTCTAAAGAAATGCAATCAATACACTTTTTCTTTTATAAGAACAATTTTATAAGAACAGCGATACTTAAAATTGTTAAAGATTTAAGATAAGATCAATTTGAGAACAAAGGTTGCTTATTTTGTAAGAACTAATAACCGAAGGGTATATCACCGCCTAAAGAGTTATTGATTTGATTCTTATAAAGTATATGCTTACAAGAAAATAAGTACGCTATCCCTTGTTTACTTTGTAAGAACTACTAGCCAAAGCATTTTTAACAAAGAATTGCCTTTACAGATTGCTTTTTAATCAAATATCAAATCCCTTAAGAGTAATTAAGAAATTAATTGCAAAAATGACGCTATGAACTTTAAAAAGACGTTGATAATATGTCCCATTACCTTTTTTTATAAAAAGTGCTAAGCTTTAATAGGTAATTAACCTTTTGTTCGAAGTTTTTCAAACTGTCCGCAAGAATGTTTTAAATTTCGGAAATTTTCTAAATTAACATCAAAGTTTATGGCGTTTTCTATCAAAATCAAAGATAGTCAAAAGGACGTTTCAAGATTGTGAGACAAATAAACCTTTAGAAAAATTTTCCGAAAATCTTTTTTAGTTTGGTAAAATATCGCAAAAAATTCTTAAAATGTTTTTTCTTCGTCGAAAATAAGCTCTTCAAAGTTGAAATACTCTCCTTCAACAAAAATATTCATTTTCCTCTTCAAATTTTTTCATACGTGACAAATTTTAAAAATTCACTAAGGTCAGTGCCCTTAAACAAAATTATAATACAAGACGACTTTAAGTCGAAAATTTCGCCTAATATTCAAATTGCATGGGAAAACAAGTAGTAGAAAGCTAATTCAAGACCTAATACCATAAAGAAAAGATTGAGAGTTTTTGGTCAAACACCCCCTTTTTACAGACCCACTGGGAACCCTTCCCACTGGAAAAATCGGCCAAACTATCATTCCCGGGGGTATGAGAAATTATCCTCTAATTTTTGTCCCTACTGAAAATAATTTAATAAACCAGTCCTCATGAAAAATATTGTGCTATCTTTCTCATCCCTTGACTTGAAAATATTATAAGTTAAATCCCCCCAGCCATAAAGATGAGAATATCAATCCCCATCGATTTCAGTCCGTTCTTTTACCCCCACTGGCTGATAAAATGCTACCGGATCTGTGAGAAGGGGGTGTAATTAAGTAAGGGATGTATTGGTTATCACAGCCAATAGGTGTTTACTTTATTTCACATTCAAGAAATACAATCCATATAAAATTCGATAAGATTAGAATGGGTACGACTTGAGACAGGGTCTTATCTAAGATAGGACGTAAGGGGTTGTATCAATGAGAAAAAGAATATCCAACACTCGTGTTTACTTTGCATGATGAACTATCTGTTAAGAGTAATCTATTCAGGGTAGATGCTTATTAGAAAAATGAATATACTCGTATTTTACGCGATCCCTTGTTTACTAAGCATTCTCGTAACAGAGCCACTTACACCACTTTTGTGAGTGCTATCAGATTAATAAAAACGCAAACAAATGGCGCTGGGTTAGGGTTAGAAGAGTGTATTATTATCAGTGTATTATTATCAAATTGATTTGATTCTTATAAAGTAGATACTTATAGGAAAAATAAATATGCTCATATTGTACACCATCCCTTGTTTGCTTTGTAAGAGTCAATAACCGAAGGGCATATTTCCCGCTATCAAGCGTTATTGATTTGATTCTTATAAAGTAGTTGCTTATAAGAAAAGTAAATATGCTCATACTGTACACCATCCCTTGTTTACTTTCTATGAACCAATTTCCGAAAGGGTATGTCACATGTTCACATTGCACACCATCCCTTATTTACTTTGCAAAAACTAATAACCGAAAAGATATTCAATGGTCAAAGCTTTTTCACCGGCATTTTGAAAAAAAAAGTGAAACGTTTCGAGGGGGCTGACCATGGCCTACAATTAAAGGGTGCTGATTCGGACTTTGAATGTTACCAAGCTTAAAAACCCGCAGTTTTTGCATAATTTGCATTTTTAGGCAAAATTGTAAGCCCTGAAAAATCATGATTTCATTCATTATAACTAGATCAAAAGTTATGGGCCTTGTGTTGTGGTAAAAAAAGTGCTATAATTTAGCATAAATTATGAAGATTGTGGGGAAATTCCCTGTTTGCTATAACTACTATGATTTTTGCCCGAGACCGTCATAGTTGTCCGAAAATCACACCAAAGTGTAAAATGTATGACAAGTATTTTGACTAAAACACTCGAGCGACCTCAAAAAACCGAACAAATTTCCCCCTACTAGTAGTCATTTTTTACATTTTGTGAAAACTTTTCGGCAAAGAGGGTGAAAGTTAAAATTCTTTTCGGTGCAAACCAGTTGTGCCTCAGTTATAACACTCACAACGGTAAAATTTCCCAAAAATAGCACACAAAAATTAAAGGATATAAATGAGATTCTGAGATTGTAAGGTTTCTTATACAATGCAGAATTTTTGCTTGTTTTGTGAAAACATTTTCAGGCTAATGAGAGGGCTGAAAATTTAAATGTTCTTTGTCGGTTGCAACAAGTTGTGCCTCAGTTATAACATCACAACGGTAAAAATTCCCAAAAATAACACACAAAAATTAAAAGATATAAATGAGATTCTGAGATTGTAAAGTTTCAGGAAACGATGTTTGGAATCTAATTGCAACTTTCATCTAAACTTATAAACAAGGCAAGAATTTTTGCCTGAGACCGTCATATTGTCCGAAGAACACACCAAAGTGTCCGAAAAAAAATTGGAACCTATGTTATTTTGATTTCCCTACCCCTTACCTTTCCAGAAATGTATAACAAGTGCTTTGACTAAAACAATCGAGCGATTTAACAAATTTCCCTCTACTATACAGTGCATGGGCAATGCACCTCTTAGGTGACCCTAGGTGCTTCCTGTTAGTACAGAAGTTATGGAAAATAAGACTAAAATGTCAAACCATATTTCTTAAAAATTGAAATTTTTGCAGCATGCAAAGACAAAAAATAGATTATGATTGGTGTAAGTTAGAAAGTTGATCGGCCGTTTTTAGGCCGAAAAATTAAAAAAAAAGGCACTGATTGTGGCCGAGAATACTAACAGAGCCAGTAATTGTTTAGTTGATAACCGATCTTTCAATCAAAAGAAAGCAAAATTAGTCATAAGATTTGAGAAAAATTGGGACAAGCTACATGTTGAATGGACCTTCCTAAAGTCTATAGTGTAATAAAAAAGTAGAAAAGTCGCAACAATAGTCAGTCAAAAAAAAAATGAGAAACAATAACAAGCCAATCGCGAATAATACTCATTTCCCCATAAATTTACTGAAGGTTATTTTTGTTTCAACAAATAGAAATTCGGAATTTTATGGCAACAAAAAATTTCCTAAAAAACTTTCCCTCTATCTTTATGCAAAAAAAATCTGAAAAAATTAATGAAGCAATTTCACAAGAAATTCAAAATGCCCCATTTTTAGACACTTTTTGGCCAAAATTGCCAAAAAAGAAAAAAACAAAATTATATCACTATGCAAAGAATAGACCTTTTCGCATTTCCATCCGCCATCTTGAATTGTATGCAAAAATTATGGTGGCCAAATTGCCGTGGTGAAATTCCCTTAGAATGTATGCAAAACATTACAGAGAAACTTGCCCTCTATCTTTGTGCAAAAAAATTAGAAGAAACTAACGAAGCAATTTCACGCAAAGTCCAAAAACCTTATTCTTAGGCATTTTTTTGGCCCTAATCCCCCCCCCAAAAAAAAAAATCTCAAAATTGGGCTCTGTTACATTTTGTCATTACCATTTTGTATGTTTGTGTAAAAAACCAATAAGCCGATCCCAAGAAAAGCTGGTAACAGGAAATGTTTAAAGGGAATTTCCCAAAAAAAACGAAATTCAGTATTTTACGACTAAAATAATTTCCCGAGAAAAATCACTTTAGTCACATTTTAGGCAACCTAGCACTCTATCTTTTGCCAAAAATCAGGAAAAACTAATGAAGCGATTTGCACAAAGTCCAAAAAAACCTATTTTTAGGCAGTTTTTGGCCCAAATTTCCCCTAAATTTTTTTTTAATAAATTGGACTCATTTTTTAGGCATTGCTATTTTGTATCACTGTGCAAAAAATAAAAAAAAACTAATGAGCCGATCCCAGAAAAGCTTGTAACAGACGAACGGACGGATGGACAACGGTAAAATTAAAGGACCTCCAGGTAGGTCCAAAAAAATAACAAAAACTGTAGGCTAGAAAATCTCAAGAAATGTCTAGAAATGAATTAAACTCCTGGAAAAGGTTTCTAGAAAGGCTAGAAAGTCAGAAAACTCAAAAAAGAAAAAAAGTCCAAAACGGTTAGAAATGTATAGGAAAAATTGATAGGATAACCTTAAAAACTGAATAACAAAATATCTGGGGCAAAAATGTGCCAAAAAAAATGACAGAAATGAGATAAAAAATACTATTTTACCATTGCATGCGAAACGAGAATACTGTGTGCTCCATATCCACAGGATTAATATAAATACAATGACAATGTGAATGCAAGTAAAATCAAAATGATACCAAGCCACAAGGTTAATTTAAAACGATTTTTTAAAACAAAATCTCGAACTTTCAACTTAAAAAATTTCGAGTGTCAACGAACATCACTCATCAAAAGCTTTTTCTTGTCATGAATCTAGTTTCAAAAAATCAAAACTAAAACGGGTAATAAAAAGTACGCGTGAAATTAATTTGAAACCCATTATCTCAAAAACAATTAAATACGGTATTGATTGCGTTTATAAGAACGCTAAATAAAATGATAAATAGTCAAAAAAGACTTCGTTTTTGAATCAACCTGTTGGGATGTTATTATATGTTATTATATCTACGAGAAATGAAGGCATTAACATCTATTTCATTGAGAATTTCGCCCTGTGTGAATTTAAAAGTTATTCTTATTTCAAATTAGATTTTTTCACAAAATTTTGACATTCAGTTTTGTAAATACACATTATACAGTTGTACTGTTGTTCAAGGCGGAAAGATGTTCTGAATGCACATTAAAATTTTCTTGAAAATCTTCTTGCTGCTGAAATCTGAGAGAATACACCTTTTCGATGTTTTTCACACTTTTTCTATGTCTTTAGGCGAGACCAAATTGATTAGTTGCTTACGGGCCCGACCGACCCTGAAATTCCAAAAATCGAAATGAAATTAAAACTCATTTTGGTAGTACATTTTTATTTGCATTGCTTTACAGACTTCAAAATATTGGTAGTTTTTCCAAGGTTATGAGAATTTTATGTTCAAACTTTCATTTTATTCCATGAATCCTACCTTTCTGTAACTTTTATTTTCTATTTCGCATTTTTGTCAAGATGTTGTACTTTTTACTTTTGCTTTTTAGGTGATTTTATAGGTGAAATTCTACTTTTATTTTCATTTTTTCGCCGACCGACCGACCTTCTTTTTTGGGCAGCTTGGCCGTAAAACAAACAATTTAAATTGGCCTCCCCTTAGATGCGAAAAAAGACTGGGACGGTTTTAGGTTGATAAAAGGGACAATTGCGTGGCAATTGGCGGCTACGGTCGAAAGGTGTATTCAAAATTATATCAGCTTTTCCGACGCACCTGACTGTCCGATGGCAAAGTATCTTTTCGCTAAACCGGACATGTACACGGTGTCAGTCCGGTGTTGCGTACGGGGAATCTTGGACACCGGACTTTTATGATTAATTGGCGCAAAAATTGTTACCCTTCTATACACAATCCCAAATTTCTCAAAAACCAAAGAAGCTTTTTAAATTCTGTAAAAGACCTTTTTTCAGGGAAGGATAGAGCTTTAAGAGTAATATAACCAATGAAGTATAAGCCCGAAGGGCTAGAAGTCAATCTCTTTGGTAGGATTTCAAGCCAACAAATCCTTGAGCGGCTCGCCTGGTTTTTAAACAAATGACAGATTGAAACTAAAATTTACCGCTAAATTTCGAAAAAAATATCAATCGTAAACAAAGGAATTGCTAGATTCAATCTATCGTCTTGCCTGAGAAAGGCTAGAGATTGAACTCTAGCCCTTCGGGCTTTAAACTCAATGAATATAACCTCATTAACACTCTTTTTTTCTTTTTAGAAATCGAGATCAAAGACGCCAAAAGTAATATTTCAAAACGTTCGGACTTGTTTTCAAGGAAAATCTAGGCTTATAAATTGGACTCTAGGGCATATTATTTGCTTTGATAAGTCTATCGGACTTGTAGAGGACATGCTTGGGGTTGATCAATGTCCATGTAACATCAAGAAACTTTGAATAAAGCTTAGTTTTTACCTTAAAAACTCAAATTTGTGATTCCGATTTCTTTCTTTGGGAATTTTAAATGACTTTTCGTAGGGGTATTTTACTAAAAGTTTTGTGCTCCAAATCAGTCCATGATAAAAATATTTGACAGACAAATGTGTGTGTTAATGTAATAAATGATTTCTTCTTGATTTATTTAGAAAGTAGTTTTAAGTTAGCGAGAATAGAGAAGGAAAAATTTCTTTCTCGCATCATCTGTCTCTAAGTTTCTCCTGTTTGATACGATTGCAGCATGACAACAGGTGTAAATTTGCATCTTCTACATTTGCATATGGAGTATTCAGGAAGCAGCTGAACAGTCCGCTGAACAGGGAGTCAAGTCGTCCAGCCATAAATTTGGGTACTGATAAATTTGTATGTTGCTGCACGACCACACGAGCCGTCCTACAAAATGAAGAGAAAAATAAACTCAACAAGTGATACTTTTATGGACCTACCTGGTTATGCATTTAACACATAATTGATATCTACGTGAGCGTGACCATTAAAGAATCATTCAGAATACAAATAGTGACGATCGATTAAAATTAGTCGCGCTTGTTTCTTATAAAAAACACGTTTAGAAACGATCTTTTTTCTACGATAATACCCTACTTTCGTGCGAAAATCCAGAAAAGACTAATGATCTAAGTCCAAAAAACCTGTTTTCTAGCCGTTTTTTGGACCAAATTTGCCCAAATTGAAAAATTTGAATGACCCAATCTTGAGAAAAGCTCACATCGAACGAACGGACGAACAGACAACGGTTAATTTATAGGACCTCCACCGGGGTAAGTCCAAAAATAACAAAAAGAAACTGTCTATCTTCATCAGTTCATTCCCCTTCACCGTTTTCATCAACCTTGAAAAGAACTAATAGTACTTTTAAAGGAATTATACGGTGTTATATACACCCGACTCGTCTGAAACTGATGTCAGCAAAATTTTAATAAAAGAGTCCTTTCAAATTTGTAAATAAAAGGAAGAAAAAGATCTTGCTCCACATTTTTCTTTATTCATTACAAAAGATTCTATTAATTTCAATCTGCTGAATCAACATACATTATAACTATGTAAAAGGTCAATGGCTTTAATCCAAATAAGAATGTTTCAAATAATGCCTACCTTCAAATCCAGGATCAAATCTTTCATTTCGTGAAACTTTTTTGGTCGAGCTTAAGCTTCGGATGTCGTCGGTCGAACCATCCATCCCCAGATCAAAGACCTGAAGTAAACACGAGAAAGAAAAGATATTTAAGAAACACAAAAAAGCCTTGACCTTCAAATCAAGTATCTTTTACCATAAGCTAGATTACACGCTTTTTTTTTTATAAGAATGGTGTTTTTTCATTTCATCATGGATATTCTTAACTTTTTGATGAAAATCATCCAAAAATATTCTTACGGTATTCTTGGGTTAAGATCGAAATTGGCAATCTACAGGTTAAAATGCATTAAAAATGGCATTCTTAGGTTTAGTTGCTAAATTTCATGATGGTGATATTCTTACCATATTCTTAATTTTTTGGCCATTTTCATCATGGACATTCTTATAAAGTGTATTCTTATAAAAAAAAAAACGTGTATTGAAGCTCCTTTTTGATATGATTTTCCAACAGAAATTCTAAAAAATCATTGGGAAGAAGTAAGACTGTTTGACTTCAAGTCACTAAACCCCTAAATCCATTTCTTTAAATAAAATGTTTGCTAATAATGGTGAGATAATAGAACAAAGTTTGTTATTGGTTTATTAACAAAAGGCTGGTTTTTGTCGTTTTTTACTACTTTATAGAGTCAATTAGCAATAGTTTTTGTTTGATATCTTTTGATTGAATAAATTTTTTTGAAAACTTTTTTCACAGTGATAATGATCTAAGATTGAAGAATCACTCCTATGAAAATGGTAATCATAACACATTTCTACAAGAAGTTGATATTTTTGTTCTTCATTTTTCATTTTCATTTTTCATTTTTTCCTTTTTTTTTTGCTTGATAATATTCCACTCACAAATATATTTTTAAAAAGCACAAAATCGTAACTTGATTCGAATTCTATCAAAAGTTACAGCAATTTTTGTCTCAGCTGCAAATTATTTGGAGACAGACTTTTATAGTAAGCATTCCTTTAACAGGAAATGTATGAAAAATTCAAGATGCCGGCCAACAAAAACGTCCTGTTCCCGTGATTCTAATTTTTGTTATTTAATGTTGACGACTGCCTGGCGTAAACTAACGTTCAAGTATCTTTGGAAATTCGACTCCTTTAACTTATTGTAAAGACCTACGTTTTAGCCTGACCTTGCATTCTTAACAGAATGTGCACGAAAAATCTCATTGCAGCTATCGTATGGGAGAACGCCGAGTGCATGATCCACCACGATTATATCTTATTACCACAGTGTTTTCGGTTGTTGGTATCACAAATTAGATGCTTGGACGACCAGTTAATTCTTCAGCACTGTGTGTGAGATTGAGGAAGGGTAGTTCTTTAATAACGGTTCATTGGTTCATTGGTTCATTGGTGTCACAAGCCCATTATTCCCTAGAATATGACCGTCGGAATAAATTGGCCCTTGAATGTGTAGCATATTGTTCATTAAGCTCGGATTGATCGCGAAAAGAGTTTCCCCGTCGTTCTATCTTTGATGAAGTGTCAGGAGCTTTTTCTGAAACGAATAAAAAAAATATTTAATTAACAAATCACGGACGCTAAAAATAATTTTAGATTTCAAAAATCATATCATACACCCCTATTTTTGGTCTTTTTTGTAACAGTAAACGCTAAAAGAGTCAATTACGATTAGGCTTCTTTTTTTACTAGCGGCGAAGAATTGTACTGCACCAAATTCCATTGACATCATTTGTTCCATTCTCATACGAAATTCCCCCGCAAGGACTTCAATGTCGTGACATGATTGTACAAACCACAGACATTTTACTTAGAACACTAAACAGAGCTTCTCCTTCACGAGCTGAAGCAAAATAATCCATAATCTTTAACAAGCAGGGGGGGTCGGTACTAAAAATTTCAGACATCATGACTTTTAGTGACGTGGTGGTATTATAAAAAAAGCCTAAAAGCATTTTAGTACCATGTGTACTAAAATCCCAAATTAGGTGGGGTCTTCAAGAAATTTAAGAAAAATTTTAGTACACGAGTACCACCAAATTTTAGGAAATTTAACTATTGACTGAGCACTTTAGGCAAAGTGAAAAAATAAAAACTCTCTATATAAGATTTAAATACGTCCCTGTGTCACAAATTAAGCAAAAATTTTGTCCCCGGTGGTAAAATATCCTTGAATTTCAGCCCCACTGGAAAATTAACTTTGATTTCATCCCCATGTCGAAATTCCATGTTTGAAAATTGCACTCCAAAACTGCCCAAAACCATATCCCCATTTGGTTTTTAACCTTGGAACAATAGAATTTCTATCCCCATTACCATTTCAATAGGAAATTTCATTTCAACTGAGGAAAAAAATGCCTCTGAGGCTGTGAAACACCCATTTTTCAATTTAATTGTTCTGCTTTTATATACTACGGAATAAAAAATGTTTTCGAAGTTGAATGCTTTGTTTTTTGTAAAGAACCGTGGATAAATGGATAGAAAAGAAATAGCAAGCTGTAAATTAGAGGTGAAAAATAACCAATCAATCTTTGCAATAACTAAAGTAGAGCAGAGCAAAAGTGTTTTGACTGTTTCTGAGTCTTTATCTAGAATAGATAGAGATAGATCAGGTTCATTGACAGCTTAAATAACCAGAGTTGGCATTTTGTTGAAAGTCCAAAGATCCGCATTCTTCGAACCGAATTCCAAAATAAGCCTTATTTAGGTGGTCACTATGCTAAAATGTCAAAATAAATTTTAGTACATGTGTACTAAAATTCCTTTTTCAAAAATTAGGTGGGGGTATGTCAAAAATCGTCAAAAAAACTTGTAGTACTCATATATGTCTTGGATTTCAGTACCGACCCCCCCCCCCCTGTAACAAGTAGTGCTTCAACTGTCGTTGCGTGGCTAATGACTTACTAAGCTGGGCAATAAGGTTGAGACAATCCTGTGATTCTATATATCATCCTCTACCATCTTTGTTTGAAAGCATGCTGTAAAGCGAAGAAAGAACTAAATCACATGCAATCCAAAACAGAGGTAAGCATACGTTAAATCAGTCTTTACTATTACAAAAACACCCCCTTCTCACAGACCCACTGGGAACCCATCCCACTGGAAAAATTGGCCAAAAAATCGTCCCGGTGGGAAATTATACTCAATTTTTGTCCCCGCTGAAAATAATTAATTAAACCAATCCTCACTGCAAAAATTTATGCTATTTTTCCCATCCCAATTGAATTTTCTGACTTTATATGAATCCCCGGTCATAAAAAATAAGGAAATAACAATCCCCATCTCGTTTTGGTCCGTTATTTTTACCCCCACTGGCTGAAAAGATTCTACCGGATCTGTGAGAAGGGGATGTACAAAATTATAAATTTTCTGTCCAAGTTAATTTATTTAAGGATTATAACGTCAATTATGTGTAAAGCAGACGGGACAGAATGTCGATCATCAGCAGAAGTCTTTCGTAATCACTTTCAAACCCTCTGCAGTCGACCTTCAGTCTTCGACTCAAACATCCTAGACTCTCTAGACCAGTGTCCGATTGATGATTCGTTGGGCTTCGTGCCATCTACTGATGAAGTACACAACGCTATAAACCACCTCAAAAACAATGCTCCTGTTGAAACAGGAGTTACTGCTCAAATGCTTAAATCAATTGCTCAAGATAGTGTTTGTTTCGAATACTTATACCAAATTATTATTGTTATATGGGTAAATGAAGCTCAATTGGATACCGGTCGTCTCGTAACATTACCAGAGAAAGGTAATCTTAGTAAACCTGGAAACTACATCATGCTGTTAGAGATTACATATAAAATTACGGCCATCGTTATTAATAAGAGAATTCAACCGCTCATCGAATAGCTCTATCATCAAAATCAATGTGGTTTCAGAAGGGATCGTGGCTGTACCGGCGCTGTTTTTAACTGTAAAAATTTCTATCAAGAAACGTCGTAAGCATAACCTTGAAACATGGTTTTTATTTTTGGACCTGGATAAGGTTTTTGACAGGGTCCCTCGTCCACTTTTATGGTACATTTTAACCAAATTTGGTGTCACCAAGAAATTGATTGATATCTTAAAATTGCTACATTAAAACTTCCAAATTACTTTTGATGTTAAATCTGTTACCCATATCATGCCTTGTACTATCGGTGTGAAGCTGCGAAGCAAGGTGATGTACGCGGGCCAACTTATTTATCATTTTCATAGACGCTGTTATGATGACATGGAGGAAAATCCACAATCACCCACTCTGTATCTTTAGAACAAAAAACGATTACAAACTCACAGGCACACGATATAATTTTAAAGGAACTGACTTTGACAATGATGACTCTGAATATGCAGATGATACTGCAGTATATATGCAGATGATACTGCAGTATGCGGCGTGCTTTGGCTGAAAGTGTGCCGAGGTTAGGTAGGATTTCACGTGACATTACAAAAGAATTTCAGCGCTTGACTAATAAGAAGTTTCGCAGGTTTTCAAAAACAATATCAGCAATATTTTTTGCAGTATTCACTTTTTTTTTTGCTTGGAAGAGCTCAAGGCACGACATCTAGCCCTTCGGGCTTTAAATCTGTGACTGCAGTTCTGCTGTTCATCCCGAAGAGACATCGAATGCTATTCACCACTTTTGGTCGAACATTTTGACCGTTTTGGAATAAAGATTGTTGAAGATTATAATACGCCTGATAAACCATCAAAGAAATTCTTTTCGTTAGCAGACCTCTAAAAAACAACACTGATCCCAAATCTTGGTTCTTTGAAAAAAGCACTCCTTCTTATATCCCTTAGAAACTTTCACCACCATGTGTCGAGTAAACCCTACACAAGTATATACCCACAGGATTAGCACCGAATGCCTTTTACAACGTTTATCTCTCAAAAAGATTGATAATTATGTCACCTCTCGCCAGCTTACTTGGCTTGGGAATGTTGCGCAAATGCCCTTTGATAGACTGCCACGCAAGCTTCTCTCGTCTTTTCTCTTTCGTCGTCCAAAAGGAGCTTCAGAATTTACATATGACCGAGGCATTTAGAAAGCTTTAAGAAAAGTTAATGTTGATTGGTATGATATGGCACTGGATAGAATTATCTGGAATGGTGTGCTAAATGGTGTAATTGGTGTCTGATATGTTTAATATTTGAAATTGAAATATTTAGCTACTACTTTATTTTTACCAACATTTCTAGCGTAGTGATTTCCTAGAATATTCTAATATTTTTAGATGATCCTCAAGGTCAGTTCCCCTGATGGGATGGTTCATCTCTCTTTCCCATCAGCTCTTATAACTTCCTCCATCGCGTAGTCGCGAAATACTTAAGCGAGACACCTGATAAAAGTCTAGCCATAACAAGAAAAATAATGCGTCGATCACTAAATTCTTTATACCTGCTGTATTTCCGGCATGGGGGGACCCTCATAAATAACCTAATGTGCGCGCTACCCTTAAGGGTCACTTTTCCGTGCTTCTCAAAGTGCACTGCAAGGGTCAAAATGAGAAAAGATGAGAAAAAGTACACTCTGAGGGTGTAAAATATAGAAAATCTGGCCAAAATGCACCGTCAGTTTTTCGTCAAATTTGCTCAAAATTGGCTAAATCTTTTCTATACTATAAGGGTCCGATTTCAAAGGCATTATTTTTGGCCGTACGCACGGTCGTTTTTTAAATTGAGTGTTCCAATTCTCATCAGGGTAAAATCAAATCTATGTACCAATCGTTGAACTTACATTTCTCTTATACGCGAATAGCGGATATGTTCATTTGAAGACTGCAATTCGTTGAAAGCATCAGGTGCGCCATGGTAAATGTATGAATCAATGTATAGTGAACGCGTCAATACTTTTCGTACAAGGCTTCCCATTAGAATGCTTTACTGAAGAGTCTGAAATAAAAATAAATCAGTGTTTTTCTTTCCGTCGTATAGGCAACTATGATTCGCACAGTTTAACTATGTTGCCATAGACCATGTATCAAATCTTTGAAAATGCTTCTAAAGCTGGAATCATCTCAATTATATTCTGAGATCCCTAACGCAGAATGAATAGTTTTCACCCTTAAACATTCATTGTTGGATAAGTACTCCTACTCAAAATTTGTAAGGAGAAGAGGAAAGTAATTATATCTCAGTATGGAATGGTCAAGTAAAGTTTAATTTCAAGATCATTATCTAAGTAGTAGCAGTAGCTATTCCACCATCACCCGATCTACTTACATACAAGAAACATTCCTTAGCTTGTAAACATCTTAACAAAAACACCAGAACTGTTTTAACTAAAAAGACTTACTCAAAAATACTCATTTCATCTCTACTGTGAGTGGTTATATCTAGAGTACTTCATGATACGAGCTTTAAATATACACGTCATCAGGTACCATTTGTGACTCTATTGTCACCATACGTATTCTTCTGAGTTTCGAATGAAAGATGAAATCTGAAGGTAAAAGAATGAGAATAAAAATATACTGAGTTTACAGGGTTACACTAAATCGGGATCAAGTCGTAGTTTAAAAGTAGGTAGTAGTAGGTATATAGTATGAGTTCAAAAATATTTACCTTTACCTAAGCTTTAAAACCCTCTTCTGTTTGACTATTCTGATGGAGAAAAATAAATTTTGCTGGAACTCCCTCATTTGATTTCGAGATGAACTTTTCATCATTGTCAAAAAGTTTTTTGACTTTTTGATATCATCCTTGTCAAAGCTTGTTGAGATTTCAGCGAATTCAAACTCTGTGGCTATTGAAATAATTATGGCTTTCAGATCCTTGTTTTGAATATTTTTTGACCAATTTACTTAACGTATAAAATTATTGTCGAGGTTATGTTACGGTGGTGCTAATATATCTTTCTCATCTTTTATACAGCGATTTTAGATTTAATTTAATATCTTGCTGACCAGAATAACGTCTAAAAAAAGAAAATTTTCTTCTGCTTTCGTTTTTTTTGGAGACTGATCGTTTTTTTATTTGAATCTTTAGCGGAAAACATTTATCATTCTATAATCAATACTTTACACTTACACTTATATTTAACTGTTTTGAAGAAAGTGTGGAGCAATGTTGTCGAACATTTCAGTCCTTTATGATAGATTCATCAGTTGCCATGAGACACATTTTGATAATGTTTTTGAAGTTAATTATTTTAGAGCTGCTTCAAATTATTGATTGATCAACATTCGTCAACTACTATTAGAAGTGTTTCCTTTGAGATAGCTATGTGTCGTCACTTTGCAATGGAGCAGGATGGAAGTACAGGTTTAAGTGACTGGTGTACTGTTCAGTTTGTAGCGGAGTCTTTTGTGATTCGAATGTGAATAACTTGTTTGATGACTTGCTGAAGCTTAAAGTTACTCAACTTTTAAAGTGTTGACTGACCTGAAGTGGTTTTTACTAAACCGACTTGATGATCCGGTATGTCGGAATAAAATCACTACCTTTCCCTACTGGTTTGCAGTGCATAGGTGCATAAGATATATTTTTCCTGAATTTTGAATTAAATTTTTTACTCTCTTTTACTCAGTTTTATACCATCGTAAACTTCTCTCAGTCTGCTGTCTTTATGACTTAGAGAAAATAAGAACAACAAAGCTACTTTGACTTTGTTCATGACTAAGTTTTCTACAAAGTTGAATTTTTTTTGTTTCTTTGTCTCTGGACCAATGTTCAATGTTGATAAAAACCTTGGAAATCCTATCAACCTATGAGTTGGAATGGAAAACTAAGATACAACGAACAAGTCTAAGAACATATTTTTCGGTTAGCCGTTGACATTGGAAAATATTGTCCCAAAGAGTAGCTTCGACTCGTGCTTGCGATGATGCAAAAGGATATCCATTCCAAAAAAACCTGTTCCAGTGTTCACTTTCATTTGAACCATTAGAAGCTATTGCATGCAGCCACTGACTTATCGAGTTAGAATTTCAAATAACCATCAAAATACCCACGAATTACAAATATATGATACAATGTCAGTGAAAATTATGTCACTGATTTTTTTCTTGAAGAGTAAAACATTTAATTCAAATTCAGGAAAATTAATCTTCTGCACTTCAAACCAGTAGGGAAATACTGCGATTTCATTTCGAGATACTGGATCAACAAGTCAGTTTTATGAAAAACACTTTAAGTCAGTCAACACTTTAAAAGTTGAGTAACTTTAAACTTCAGCAAGTCATCAAACAAGTTTTTCACATTCAAATCACAAAGGCTCCGCTACAAACTGAACAGTACACCAGTCACTTAAACCTGTACTTCCATCCTGCTCCATTGAAAAGTGACGACACATAGCCATCTCAAAGGTAACACTTCTAATAGTAGTTGACGAATGACGAATTTGAAGCAGCATTAAAAAATTAACTTCAAAAAGATTATCATAATGCGTCTCATGGCAACTGATGAATCTATCATAAATGACTGAAATGTCCGACACCGCTGCTTTCACACCGTCTTCAAAACAGTTAAATAGGTAACTATGAGTGTAAAGTATTAATGAAAGAATTATAAATTTTGTCCGCTAGAGATTTAGTAAAAAACGATCTGTCTCCTAGCAAAAAAATGAAAGCAGAAGAAAATTTCCTTTTTTTAGACGTTATTCTGGTCAGCAAGATATTTAATTAAATCGAAAATCGCTGTAGAAAAGATGAGAAAGATATATTAGCACCACTGTAGCATAACCTCGACATTAATTTCATACGTTAAGTAAATTGGTCAAAAAATATTCAAAACAAGGATCTGAAAGCCATAATTATTTCAAACTTTCAATAGCCAGCCTGTCAGCACAACACAGAGTTTGAATTCGTTGAAATCTCAACAAGCTTTGACAAGGATGATATCAAAAAGTCAAAAAACTTTTTGATAATAATGAAAAGTTCATCTCGAAATCAAGACACACGCAAGAAAATGAAGCCATAACCAAGTCCAGTCAAAGCAAAGTCTACTAAATCAAGCCTTCATTTAGAAACTGTTTAAAGCAAAAGTAGCAAAAAATGCAGAAACCGGATGACTAGCCTTTATTCTTCCAGTGACAAAACATCAATTTACAATATAACCTGTCGAGAAAGCAGATACAAAACAATGCTTAATAGAGCACTTCATAAACCTATTTCATAAAATCATATCAATCGAAATCAGTTCATCTACCACGTATCAAAACAATAATTCGAATTCTGTTAATAATACCATTCAAACCTGACATCTCCACTCAAAGAACTATCCCAAAGGATTTCCTAAAATCCGACGATTGTTTCATAGCTCATTAAACAATAATCGATTACAATAATTGGTGAACAGGGACAAAAACAAATCACTTATAAACATTTTGAAACAAAATCCCTTCTCGAAAGTTAAACAAAAAACACATCATAATCTTTTTCTCCTCAAACCTCCAAACAATAATACTTCACGACGAACTGAAGTCACACAACATAAGTGATTAAAAATACCATTTCTAAGAGGGAACATCTTGCGTAACGTATAATCGTATTCATCCTTTATCAAACCTTTGCAAATCTTAAGCAAGAATGAAGCAGCAAGGCGATAATTGGCAACTATAAAAACTATAATAACAAGGGTCATTCCACGAAACACTGAAAATGCAGAAATGTCTCATTTACGCTAACAAAAGCAATTACCTTAGAACTGCTAACTACCAAAGCCTTCTGCACTGTTTTAACAAAATCCTCTACTTATATGATATAATGACAGTGACAAAACTTTTTTCTGATCTGATTTGAGAAAGATATGATTTCTCAAAGGTAATAAAGTTAAAGGCAAATAGAAAACAACTTGAAAAAAGTAGAATGTTAATTTTCAAACGATGAAAAGTGCAAATGCCAATTAGACTTGGATTTTTTTTCAAATTGGAGAATTCTCGTTTTTAGACAGAACATGGTTTCTAAAAGAGGTGAATTATTTTTGAAGAAAACTTTAAACTTGCCTTTAAAATTTTACAACTCTTCAAAACTTTCTAAATCCAGACGAAAAGATAAAAACAAGAGAAAATTCATACCGAAACATACAACAGCTTTCTTTTCGTTGGTCTTTGTTGAAATCTGTGCAATGAATGTCAAAAATTCAGTTTAAAAAGTCAATTTTCTTGTTAAGTGTCCCACGAACCACCATACCAACAGCGCGACGAGATGCAAATAACTCCTTTGAATGGCACGCCGTCCCTTTTAAGGGAGTTCGGACTGTTGATTCTGATTGGTTTAAAATGCATCTAGTGTAACAAGAAATACCATAGAAACAGACTTTTTACGCATCTGTTGAAATTAATGCATCTTTTGAACCGAGCTGAATGAAAGCCGCGCGAGCGTCAGCGATCAAACTAACTTCCGTAGATACTACTTTCTCGGTTTCGCAGATTGGAAAGTTTGTTTAAATGGCTTGTTTCTATGGTTTTTAATGTTTTACTGGATGCAATCCTGACCAATCAAAATCAAGGGAGTGATCTTCCTTAAAAGCCGCGGCGAGACACTTTTGAAAGTCATTTGCTTCTCGTCGCACTGAAAGTATGCTGGTTCGTGAGGAACCTTACACGGAAATGGACTTTTTAAACTGCATTTTTGAAAACTTTGAATTGAACCGAAAGAAAGAAACGATGCAAGGATCACTAAAGATGCTGCTGGTTTGCTTTGGTAAGAATCTTTATTTTTTTCTGATTCTGTCTGAGTTTATGATTCCTTTCCATAGTCTGAATATTAATAGTTTAGGTTTGAAGGGTTAATTATACAGATATTGAGACTAGTTTTCTCGGAGAAAGGGTGTTTCTTAGAAGCTAAAAAAATCAAATTTGAAGATTTCAATCTTTTTGAACATTTTTATCTATGGTGCGTTTGAAAAAATAGCAGGCAGTGAAAATTTCAAGTACTTTATTTTGGCCGTTAAACAGCCAAAATACTCAATTTTGAATTCAGTTTTAAAACTCAATATCTAAAAAAAATTTACTGTGTCAGCAAAATGCCAAGAATATGTAAGGAGTTGGGCAGAATCCAAATTTTCCTAGCTTTATGATAAGCAAGGGGTCAACCTTTTTTGAGAAACCTTGATTTTTTAAGTCAATTCAGTGCTGATTGTTAAAATGTGGAAATTCAGTGTCTTGGAAAAGTAGCAGAGAGTAATTAGAAAGTAATGTTCATGTTCTACAAAATGAAATTTCCCCAGCCATAAGTCAAAAAGGCAAGTTTACTTTAATTAGTGATTAAAGTCTATTCACGATAAGTGTGCACTCTTTTTTCTTTTACCTATAACTTTTGAAGGAATTCTTCAATCTTTATACATTTGGTATCGTTGGAGAGATATTTGTGAGTGGAACAATTTGAAATAAAAATATCTTTAAAATAATTCTAAAAATGAAGATGAAAATGAAGAAGAAAAAAATGAAGATCTTGTAGATAAGTGCTATAACTATCATTTTCACTGGAGAGATTCTTTGATTTTTGGAGGTCATCACTGTGAAGAAATTTCACTAAAATATTTATTCAATACAAAGTTATGATACAAAGTTAATAAGTGATTGACCCCAAAAAACAGCAGAAAACAGCAAAAAACAGCGTTTTTAGACGTCAATTAGCTTATAACTTTGTTTGATATCTTTTGACTGAATGATTATTTTTGAGAAATTTTTTCACAGTAATGACGTTCGATAATCAAGGTTTCAATTCAGTGAAAATGATAGTTATAGCACTTTTCTACAAGATCTTTATTTTTTTCTTCTTCATTTTCATCTTCATTTTTATAATTATTTTAAAGATATTTTTATTTCAAATTGTTCCACTCACAAATATCTCTCCAACGATACCAAATGTATGAAGATTGAAGAATTCCTTCAAAAGTTATAGGTAAAAGAAAAAAGAGTGCACACTTATCGTGAATAGACTTTAGTTAGTGCTTCAATTATGGCTTTAACACTTTTGATGCTTTCTCTTTCACAAAATTTATTAGCTCTTATCTGTTTCATTTTAAGCCCTAATCAGATAGGTGACTCGACAATTTTCTAATTAGAGTAAAAAGGGCAAAGTGGACTTGTGAATTCTTTCAATTTATTTTTGGTAGCCTATGGCAGCCCAAGTATAGCCCTGACATAGCCCTAGGTTTTTAGCTTGGCTTTGCTTATATAGCCCTGTAGCCCTGAATTTAGACATGTCAAAAGTGGTAACTTTCTTTGAAAATGAATTGAATTACAATATTCTTATGGACTTTATACCAAAGTCTTTTTAATGCAGCATTGAATTTTTTGAATAGAGTGTCTTCGTATTTCTTGAGCTCTATCAAGTAATTTTGTGTTTATTGTTGCTATGGATTATTCATGCACACTTTGAAATTTAAAAGATTATCACTTTTTCAGCACTCATTTACTTTGGATTCATAATTTGTTAAGAACTCTGAGAAATTCCCAAATTTCTTTGCCAAGAGCATCAAAAATTCAACCCTAATTTGATTTGATTTCTCAAACTCCAACTACATAGTTTAAGTTTGGAAAAATTCTAAACCAAAACCCAAGACAAAGTTTAAGAATTTGAAATTATGATTAGACAAGGCTGGTAAAGGCAAATTGGTTTCTTTCAATTTTAGTGAGACTTGGATATTTACTTTTTAATTTTAAGGTTAAGATTGTTTAGTTTTTTTTACTGTACATTTACACTCAAGTGTAACTCAACAAAGTCAAGCATTCGTATTTTAGGCAAGTTTCCAACTTAGATAAATTTAAATTTTTGGGATCAATTCTGAATTTTATGAAATACCTCTTTAGAAAAAATATATTTCGATAAGCATTTTATGGAGCATTCGAGTTTTAGGCAAGTTTTCAATTTAAATTTCAAATTATTTGGGTCAATTTTAAATTTCATGAAAGACCTGTTTAGAAAAAATTATGTTTAGATTTACTTGAATTGTATTTACAGCTTGAAACCGTTACAATTTTGAATTGGAAGCACGTGAAGAAAACTACTTTAATCTGGTTTAGGCTTAATTTACTTCATAGAACCAAATCAAAAATCTTCAAGAAAGAGAGAGAGCGAGAGTTACAAAGGATCCTATGGCTGAATATCTGTGAAATTTAGGGTATTTGTATGTGTTCATTTTGATAAAAAGATCATTAAATCCTAAAATATTCAATTCAATTATGTAAGTCAGCTGTTTATTATGGTACTGTGATAAGGAATTATGGGTTTAAGAGGTGGGTATAGGTTAGATAGCAACACTTTTCACTTTTACCTTTTCGAGAAGCAAAAAAATCTCAGAAATTTTGTCAAATGTCCCAAAAAAACATCTTCCTTAAAAACATCATATTCATAACACAAAAATAATTTTTCTTGAAAGAGATTGCAGAGAGATTGAATTGAAAATTAAAACAATGATTTTTGAACATTTTCATTATGCTATTTTCCTTAGAAAATACAAATACAGAGTTTTCCCTTACAAATACAGAGTTTTCCTTACAAATACAGAGTTTTCCTTACAAATACAGAGTTTTCCCTTGCAAATACAGAGTTTTCCCTTACAAATACAGAGTTTTCCTTACAAATACAGAGTTTTCCCTTACAAATACAGAGTTTTCCCTTACAAATACAGATTTTTCCTTACAAATACAAAATACAGAGTTTTCCCTTGCAAATACAGAGTTTTCCCTTGTAAATACAGAGTTTTCCCTTACAAATACAAGAAATTTTTATAATGGAAAACATTATTTTTATTGTAAAAGATAGTAAGATTAAGTGTTTATTGACAAAATACAAGGCAGCCTTCACAAAGCAGAAAAAGACTAAACTTGACAAAGACTATATTAAGATTTGCCTTGAGCAATTTTCCTTGATTTTACTTGAAAATCATACAGAGCCACTAGACGGTTCCCGTCGTCGTAAACGCCGGTTAACGGTTTTGCTTGCGCATCAAAAGCCTTTAAAATACTATAATGTGGGTTAATTCCTGACATCGTTTTGGCTTAAAATGCCAAATACATTATAAGAAATATACTTCTAAACTTTCTACATTAGTCAAAATTTTGTGTCTGTAAGCCTCGATGATATGTCTTTTTAAGATAACGGAAGTTTGTGTTCAATGAAATGCCATAGTGACCCTGTCAAAATTATCGAGGGTACCCGTCGTTGCAGACGCCCAAAGGTGTCTGAGGTGGTGAGAGGGTTGCTTCTAGGAAAGAAAAAGCCTTAGTTGTGAAGGAGAGGCTCGCGCTTTGCGATTGAGCACTGAAGGTTTTCCCGTTTGTTGGCTTCGCATGCGGACAGCTTAAGATCGGCGCATATGCAATGCAACCAACATTGAAACCTTTTTAAATAATGTTAGACGAAGTTTAATCTTCAAACAACAATGTTGACGTCAGAACTTTTTTCGTTTACAAATAGCAGTGTAGAGTCTTCTCTAATTCGAGTTTGCTACGCTTGTCAAACTTAGCGCGAGACTTTTTGTATCGAAGGTGGATAGGTTTTCCAGCCGCGGCGTTCAAATTTTAGAAACCTTAACATATGTTACTGGGCTAGCGTTACAGACATTTTTCATAAACTCATTTAGTATAGTAAGATAATGTCTTAACATTAAGTTTCCTTTCTTTGAGAATACAGGATAAATTTTCCTCGAAAATATGCATTGATTTGCCTTGAAAAATACAGATTACTTAAGATTACAGGATTTCTTTTCCTCTAAAAATACGATTTTACCTGAGAATGACAATGAAATTATCCTGCTGTCTTTTTAAAATACGCATATACGCATGAGATAACAGGCGGAAAGCTGAAAGTAATAACATGAAATAGAAATGTGCCTGGACGCACATGGATGACTTGCCTAGAATTTAAAAAAGAACTATTGTTGAAGGATACATTGATTTTACTGAAAAATATTGAGAAAAAACATCTTCCTTGAGTCATGAAGGTAATAAAGATATAGATGGAGAGAAAACGTCTCGGTAATGACCTAAATGATCGTTGAAATCTTTTATAAATCTATTCAAAGCGGCTTTTCTTTGATGTACCATCATTGGAAGCAAAAAAATCCGAAATGTAAATTGATAAGAACAGAAGTGAGAATGTTATCCTGATTGAAATAAACTTATTATGCAAAAAGTTCTTGTTCAAACGCGATACAAAAATAATTTTCTCAAAGTCAGGTTACAAAAGTTCTATGATTTCATATCGATGTATTTTTGGGCGAACACTGTGCTAATTTTGAGAGTTTCAGCACATTTTCCTTGAAAATTTCTTCATTAAAAATCTTTACGTCTAAAAGGGAGGGGGTTTTCAAATTCTGATGGATGATTAATTAAAAGGTTACCTAATCGTAATATAGAATTCTTTTTGAAATTTATCGATGATTTTATGAGAGGGGACCCTTAGAAATATAGGATTTTGTGCTTGTTACGGCAACCTTTTTCTTATTTTGATCAACAAAGTTATTATCTCACAATAGAGTTGTTAAAAATCCAACATCTTTTTATTCAGTTTTTTATGAACTTAAATATCCCTACGAGTATACCCAAAATTAATCATCTTATTCCCAAAGCAACCAAACAGCTGTTTGCTTCCGATGATAAATCAGAATAGAACAAAAGGCATTGACTCTCCATCTATCTTTATTACCTTCATGCTTGAGTATAGTCTTTCCAAAAAATAAATATACTTAATTTTATTTTCCTTGGAAAATACGCATTTTTCTTGAGAAAAAATTTGCCTTGTTGAATACGCAATGTCTAATTGAGACTAAAATCATTTTCTTTGAAAGTTTGCATTGATTTACCTTGAGAATGCAGAAATTATTTTATTTTCTAAAGTGCAATGATTTTCTTTTAGAAGGAAGGCAAAACTTTCCTTAAAATATATGCAGGGAAGATTTTCCTTGAAAGAATACGCATTATTTTCCTTGGGGATACAGGAATAGGAACGAGTGAACTAATGGAGTTCGTTGAATTCTCAACGATATTAAGTTTCCCATTTTATATGTAATTATTTGAAAACTATTCAAAGTGTTATCATTTAGATGGAAAGCCATAGATAAGAAAGTTTGTATATCTGAGATGTCATTGTGGAAAGTGACGTATAATATCCAAAAAGACAGTTAATTCATAACGACACAAATTATAATGTTTTTTTCTAAGTTTTAGAAGTCTTTCATAAAATTTAAAATTGATCCAAAGAATCTAAGTCAAAAATTTAAGTTGAAAACTTGCCTAAAATTCGAATGCTTCATAAAATGCTTGTTGAGAGACACTTGGGTATAAAATATACAGTAAAAACTAAACAATGTTAGCTCTAAAACACCTTCAAATTAATTCTTTCAATTAGACAAAAGTAAATATCAAAATCTCACTAAAATTTGAATTGAAAGAAATCAATTTGGCTCAACCAAATTTTTAAACTGTTCTCTTTGGTTTTTGCTTAGAAGTGTTACAAACTTTAAAGGAATCAAAAATTAGGGTTTAATAGACCTTTTCTTAAAGAGGCAGCCATGTTGAATAATTAACTACTCCAGTATAAAAACAATGATACAGCCATGCATAATTTTAAAAATGTGCATGATACAGTAATTATCATATCATTGTTTTTATGCTGGAGTACATAATTATTAAATATGGCTGCCTCTTTAAAAAAAGGTCTATTTGTAAGATTCTTGGCAAAGAATTTTGGGAATTTGTCAGATTTTTTAACAAATTATTCCAAAGTAGATGAGCGGTGAAAAAGTGAATAATCTTCAATTAATAAGTGTACATAATAAATTGCATCCAGAGCAATAATCAACACAAAATTGCTTGGTGGAGCTCATGATGAAAAGACTCTATTCATAGAATTCAATGCTACATTGAGAAAGCCTTGGTATATATTATACACTCTATAAGAATATTGCAATTCCATTCATTTTCAAAGAAATTTCTGAAGTTACCACTTCAAACGGTTAGTGTAAAACACAGGTCACAGGTCACAGGTCACGGGTCACGGGTCACAGGTCACAGGTCACAGGTCACAGGTCATACAAATTACAGACCGGAAAACTGTAACGCACAACCCATAACATACAACTCATAACAAAAGTTCCTGAAAATAATATATGTAATGGAAATGTAATATCAAAATATGGTACTTAGAAGACTTAAACGACAAATCATCAACCCCAAAAATTGACAACAAATGACACTTAAATTATGTAAATAATGATGTTATCTCAAAGTATGAGGTTTTGTACACCAATTAACAATAAAATATTTATCATGCGTAATAGGATGCCGACGCTGCAAGTGGATATAGATTGACAGGTTTTGAAAACAATAAATACTCCAAGAGAGCTGTTTTAGAGAGATGAAAATAGTGACGTCATTTTATCAAAAATACGAAGCAGGGGATAAAAATATTAAAACATTTATAAAATATAATCCCATTGACGCTATTTTCATCAATTCTTGTTATCATACCCAAGGTGATGCAGGAGATAAAATGAGATATGACATTAGTGATTGTGAAATAGCTATTTTCCTGTTAGGGGCTGTTTAAGGCAAAGGTGAGATCGATATTCGAATATTTCTTTATTCTTTGTATATAACATTCGTAACATGCGTATAACAGATCGTGTTCAAAAATAAAGGCCTGTTTTGTGACATTTTCAAAGTGGCTGACAATTTTGTTAATAAAATGAGTATTTTTGGTGGCTAACAGTTTATTTTTTTACCAAGCATAAGTAGAACGATTAACCTTTCCAATTGTTTTGGAGCGAAATTAAGTGGCTCACTAGGTTACAAGATATTTCAAGATAAGCTATGAGTCGTTTATGTGGCTGACAACACTGGTGGCTTTTTGAAACCAACCAGTTTCAAAATGTTGCTCCTTTATCTGTTTTGAGATAATATGATACCTCTAGTTACCGATTCAAGTGTCATTTTCAAACAAACCATTTCCTCCTTTGAGGTGGCTGACAAAACACATATTTGGACATATTTGGACCTGGACCCACACATTTTACTCATTTTACCATTTTTTTCATCAAAATATGTTCTTTGTGTAAATACCGATCATCATATAAAATTTCAACGTTTTATTTGAAATATTTCCCAAGTTATTCAAGAAATACTCAATTTTTGAGTTCCCTAAATGTCACACTATTTTTGAACATGATCAACATTGAAAAGATAACTTTTTTGCATGTATGATATAGATGTAATATATAATACAAGTATTACAGGTCCGTGTTATACACGGCATAAAACGCAAAATCACGTGGTAAACACGTGGGTAGATTTTTAGCTTTAAAATAGTTCTAGATCAATAAAATACCTTTGGAATTATATCATTGACATTAACAACTGTTTTTCAAACATTTTCTTTGTGTTTTACAGTAATCAACGCTGACCTGTCAACACTGACCTGTGACCTGTGACCTGCGTTTTACACTAACCGCACTTCAAATCTAACTTTGCCCTTTTTACTCTTGTTTTTAAGAAAACAGTCTACTGTATCTAACATAAAATGACATCGATGGAACACATTAATTTCTTGAAAAAAGGAGGTAAAAACATCCAAACTAACGGCTAGTTGATTTGTAGTTGGTTAGTTAGTGGATTTTAATGAACCCAATTTGGCATTTTACTGGATAGAATTCTTTTGTATTTACAAAAGTTCTTATTTGTTATCATTTGTTTTTATTTACAATAACCATGCGGTTGAATGAATTTTGATCGCGGTTAAATGAATTTTGATTGTATTTAGTAATGACTATCTCCAATTTTTAGACAACCACCTTAACTGCACAGCTGAATCATGGTAATCAAGAACTATCAAGAACTACTGAGCAGTGGAGCTGATTCTGGTATTTAACCAACCCAGCGAACCACCAAGTAAGTCATTGCATTTCTTTGATAATTATGGTAGCATGCTTGGTTTCACCTAGGGACACAACACAACACAACGATACGACACAACGATTTATTCCAAAATATATTTCTAATGCACTCAGTGATCACAAAACATAAGGTCTTCTACTTTTCTCACAATCACATCTCAAAGATCACAAAAATTCAATTTTTGCAGCTTATTAATATGCACACATTTCGTTCCAGGACGCTTAGGTAAATTAAGTTTAACTTTAAAATTGTTTTAAAAATGTTGATGACATCACCAGAAATTGCAAAAAATTGATTTTCTGCCATTTGGGACGATTGGTTGAAACAGGGGACTGTTGATATCATAAAGATAAGTTAAAAAGGGCGCACTATGAAGTTATCGTGACATGTTATGACAGACAGACAGAAAGTATGATTGATAAAATTGGTGGAGTTATCAAAACAAATTTGTTGTCAAAGAGATTTAACAGTAAGTGAAAATACAGGCCAGATATCAACAGTCCCGTGTTTCAACCAATCGTTCCAAGTTAGAGCAGTTGACGGTAGATTTTTTATACTGAAAAAGGCTTGTTCATCTCACCCATAAAAAATTTTGCCTCACATTGAAATTTTTTGTTGTACTGTAATTTAGTAAACCCGTGTTAAGCTTTCTCTCAATGTTTTTTCTTCTTTCTGAAATATCTGGATTATGCATTCTTAAAATAATTGAATCCAACCAAAACAATAACAAATAAAGCTACCAGGTCAAGGATTTAAGTGATCACTTTTGTTTACATTGATGAATTGACTATAGACATTTTTAAGGACATGACGTCATGCTAAATAATTAAAAGCCTAAGCATCACAGCAACAAAAAACAAAGGCATATTAAGTAACACATATACTATATACATATTTCATTATTGTTTCCAGACGGTACTAATGTGAACGTTCAATTGTGATTGAAGTAATCAATAATGATCGATAATAATCGAAGGTGGTCAGTGATTTTATCAGTGATCAAATACTCACTTGACTCCAGGTTATGGCATTATCTTCAACCATTTTTGATTTCATCAAGCATCTCGATTACTTTTCGATTACCTTCAATCATATTGAATACCTTCTATTGTATTGAGTACTTTCCAGCCTTTGATTTCATCAAATATGTTTCCAGTAGCAGCGCGTCAAAAGAAACCAAGTTTACTTCGGCCAATTAAAACATGCAATTCACGCGCAAAAACCACTTTCGTTTTCTCCGACCAATTAGAATGTGCGATATGAGTTACTTGAGGAAACTGATAAACTAGAACCACCAAATACAAGCAACCTTGGTAAACAAACCCAATGCCTAACCGCTTGCGCCAACGAGACACGCCAGAAAGCTGTCATTCACAAATACTTATACAGGCCTTTATTAAGAAAGCTCCCAAGCCTACCGGTGCCCCTACAAGGATCCCTCACAGGGTACGGATGTCCCTAACTAATAGAAACCCAACCCCCGTCTAGGTCCGCAGATTGAAAAATTTCACTTGCATCCTGGTGGATGATATCGTCTGCCAACCGTCTAGATTACTACTTCGATAATCAAATTTATCGATTAGTACCGTCTGGTTGTTTTGATCCTAGAGTCAGTGGAGCTTCATTCTTTAAATTTGTTTTTCATGCTTTCTAGGGTTACACTTAATTTGCAAAACAATTATTCGATAGAGTCAATTTTCTTCTTTCCAGATGGGAATTGATGAAACTAACGAAAACTGAAATCCTACTTTAAATCATATCTATCTGTCTATGCCCTTTTGCACTTTGGATGGAATTTGGAGACAATTCAGACATGATGATGGAATGGGGAGACAGTGACAGTGTTATCAAAAGGTTAGTTTGCAAACTTTCACCATGCATTGTATATCTAAAATTATCTAAAAGTCAGAAAGTATGAAAATAACCTACCAAATAATGGAACTCCAAACAGTTTTCCCTCACATTATTTTTTTGTGCATGTGCGCATATCTTGGGCTACCATCTTATAAAATCTTTATTTCTTGCGCCGCCACAATGTTGAAAAACTTTGTTAAGGAATTTTTATTACGCACGTGCGTGTGTAGCATCACGTGACTAATTGGTCAGCCTTAGCTTAACCTCCTCCAAGCAGCTCTATCTTCGTGCTCCACTCATTCCACGCATGCGCTCTAAAGGGAATGGTTCTACAAGAAGACCTGCGAAGGTTCTCGGGTTTTCTTTGATGGCCGACACTCTGAAATTTCAGAGTACTTTTCACGATTCAATCGCGGCATTCGCATAAAATATATCGATTTGCTCGGGTCGTCTTTGGATGTGTGGGCTAAACAAAACCGATTCTACTACGACCGTGGCTTTCTTGCTCCGAACCAAATCCAAGATGGCGCCTGAAATTTACGTTTTGGCTGTTGGTCAATGTTTTGAATTTTTTATGGATTTTGAGACTTATAAAGGAAAGTTCAATGTTTCAAATGTTGTTTATTTATTTTAGTGTAGCTCTGAAATACACCCACAGAAGTGGCTGCTCATACTTATTGACCTAAAAGCTTTGAAAGACTGTTTTGAAAGTTGTATTTTGTACAACTGTTTTTGCTTGGATGTTTTCTTATTTTTGTTCAAGATGAAGGCTCAAACACCAACCAAATTATTACAGGTATGTTCTCTTATGTAATGATTACTTCTCTCTTGCTATCTGCTTGATTATTAGGAGGAATGAAGCATTTTATCAGAACAATTATAACTTAACGTGTGCGAAATGTCTGTCAGGCATTCAACCGACAAAAAATTTGATTCAAACACTAAGAGGTTGACTAGTTTAGGCTCTCTTTGTATTGTTGGATATTTGGATACTCTTTTTGGATAAAATATTTTGGTGAAATTTTATGTTTGTTGAGCTTTTTTAAGCGGTTTCGATGATCATTTTTTTGGGTTGATACTTTTTGCAATCAGACTTCAAAAAACTTTCATGAGAACTTTTTAATAGATTTGGAAGATAAACAAATACCAACTCTAAGTTCTGGAAATTATTGTTTGGCTTGAAAAGGTCTCAAAACTCCAAATTAAATTATATTATTTATGATTTTGTAGCCATATATGTTCAGGTGCTCAAAGGGCATTCCAACAGGAAAAAAGTTAGTATTTTTGACAGGTGAAGATTTAGATTGTTCCATGTACAATTGCCTGTTATCATCTGAAAAAATTCTTGGAAAATATTCAATTTTTCAAAAGATACAGAGGATTTTGCTACTTATTTCTTACAAAAAATTGTTTCCTATAAAATGATAAATAAATCTTGAAAACTGCGGGCCAATCGGATACCGGTATCTGGTCACGTGTCATAGTTTTTCCCAGACCCCGCCGAACGCGGTTTTGTAAAATTCCGCTGGAGAAACTTTTCAGATCATCATATGCCTTAGCAATGGTGATCGGTTATGAGATTAGCCTAAGCTGAGCATTCAAATAGGTAAAATTTTCTTCCATCATCATCACCATCATCATAAGACGGCAAAAAAAATCCGATTTTCCGATTTCACTTTGATTTCTAAACTAACCGATCGGGTTAACTTTTTGGGTACTTTTAGCGTGCGTTGTTTTTACAGATCTTAATGTAGTTTCAAGATGGCGGCTCAAGCGATAGTCAGATGTGATAAGTCAGTGTTGTACCAAAGTATTTCCAGTGTAAATCTGTTGCAAGCTTCAATTTCTGTCATTTATTTTTTTAACTCGGCAAATCAAACACATGATTTTCATCAAGGGGATTATTTTTCTACATCCTTTGAAGGTTTAAAGCCGTTTGCTCAAGTTTTTGTTTATGTTGCTTAATTTATTGCTGCTTTTTAATAGTTTTTGCAATAAAAACATATTTTTCTTGTTTGCCTCTAGGGGAATTGATGGTGTTATAATGTTATTGGGATTTGATAAAGTTTACAAAAGTACAGCTACTGTATAAATTTGATATAAAGACTGGATGCAATCGTGCTTTTTGGACTTGGACGTGTTTGTGATAAAGGCGAATCGCAAAAAAACTGTTTGGTTCCGGTCATTTCTACTTTAAAAAGTGGGAGTCGTTCGGCCGGTCAGTCGAAAATATTTTTCTGTTAAGAAGCAGCTATACATCTTGTTGAAAGGGAATTCGTGTGGACTGATCCGAATTTTAAAATTGAGAAACCGCGGATAAACTGGTGTTTTCGGTTTACTCTCCATTAGCATGCGGCTCTGTACTTCGATTTGAAAACACAGAGCGTGCAGAGGTCGACAGTGGAAATCCAGCAAAGCAGCAGAAAAGCTTTCCGACTCTCCAGCTCTACCTGCTGACCGTTAATCAGATGACGGGAATCAAATGATGACATCACATCTCCTATTATTGGACTTGTAAAATTATGACAAATGGTCTTTGGAATTTGATCATTTATATTAATATTAATTGTTTAATATATACAGTTCTTGTTGAAATTGATCAAACTATTTTTCACGCAGTTCCGGACGCAGATTGTGTTTTTCTAACCTTTTCTAACCTTGGCGCACATTTTGACTGAATGATGGAATGGAATGAATGGCGATAACAGTTTATAGATATCTCTTATCAGACTTGCCGAAAGCGGGCTGCCGTCAAGTTACACAACATGCACACTCTCGTCACAACTTGCACAACCATAACAAACAGATCAATCTGGTCTTCATTTAACATTGTTTTAAATTTTAAAAAACCCTGCCAGTTCTTGGCACAGAAGAGAGGATTCCCAGTTGAAATTAATTGTTACACCGCTGCCCTGTTGAATTTATTTATTATGGTTGTTTGGTTTATTCCGCTAAGGCGGTAAATCAATCGCCCAAATTCATAGACCAATCAAAAGCGAGTTTAAAGCAAAACGGGGGAAAAATGAGCTTCCCCGCATAGTTATGAATTTTAAGTTTTGCTTTCCATTATCATTTGCGACCAGCAAAGTCTTCAAGGGGGTTCAAGATGGTTGTGTGCATGTTGTGTAACTTGACGGTTACTAAACTACAAAATTTATTTACCCAGACTGGAGGGGCCATCCATTGGTACGTACACAGTGAAGGGGGGGAGGGGGTTCAGCAAAAGCGTACATCTATTGTTTAAACAAAGTCATTTCTATTGTTCTCTGCGTACAAGGGGGAGGGGGTGTCAAATATTTGGAAAATCTTTGCGTACGTACTATATGGACAATGCTAAAGAGAAGTATACTTTGAGCTTCTCGTGGGAGGGGGGATTTGGAGGAGCTCTCAGGCTTGTTTTACTTTAATTTTAAATCAAGTAATCAAATGTTTCACATTTTGTACATTATTCAACATATTCAGTCTACTCTATTTCAGTGCATCTCTTACATCTGTTAACCCACTTACTAAAGCTATCTAGCTAAGCTCTATTGGCTGACCTTCCAGCCTCGGCTGGTTTATTTTGATTATCTTGGCTGATTTTCACAACCCCTTGTTTACTTTGCATGATAAGATGGAATCACGAGACTGGAATCCATACAAAACAGAACTGAAGTAATTTGGAAAAGAGATTATCTAAGTTAGGAAGAGATGGCGGCGACAAAACAATAAAAAAAGTCTCGCAAAATTGGAATGGAAGCTACAATCTGATATAGCTTCAAAGCTACAATCATGGTCGAAATATATTAAGAATTGCGGCTATTTTAACGTTTTTCAAGATTTAAAGTTCGGGCGAGAAAATCGATTTTGGGCTATCTCTTTATTTTAATTTAATCGAATATTTCATTTTGGGATGGGTAGGTTGGCAGACTTCCAGGCTATATTTTGAGCCATAGTGGACTATTTTTTACCTTTTGGATCCTCAGATCCAAAAGTATAAAGTCCTAAGTCTAGCGTTAAAACTCCAAGTTAAAACTCTGTCCTTTGAACCTACTTTAGAGCACTTACAAATCGACTCTGGTGTTTCAAATAAACTTCCTGGGGAATTTCCTTTTTTTCTCAAATATTATATTTATTCTCGCAGCAGTGGCCTTTAAAGTCTGTTTCCATCTATCGCGCGAGCGTGTACGATAGGCCAAAATTTCCTTAAATATCACATTAACGTCACAAATTAAATTTCCTCGTACACAAAATGCGTACGCTTTTGTGCTCTTTTCTACGTTGAAAAATTTCAACTTTTTTGAGCGTACAGGAGCAGTGCACATCCCAATCGATAATTTTTCAACCAATCAAATCAAGAAAGAAAAACTGCTGAGTAAACAAAAAATATAAACATACAGATTGCGCTTTCTTGATGGAAATGTAACATTGATCGGCAATGTTACAATCTATGGTGGACTGAAAAACACTTCGAAAAATACTTCACTAATACACGTATTCAAGTAATGTTACATTTGTCACGAATGATGGCATGTGTCTTTCCCTATCTACTTCGTGCTATACAAAGCGTAACAAGCGACGACTTACACATTTCATACTACACTTTCATGACTATTTGAGACATAACCTCACTTTATTATGAATGCGTGTCATACTATCATACTAAACTTACACATCACCCTCTACCATGAAAACATAATACAAAGTGAGTGTTACAATATACCCCTCAGGTAATGGTAATTGCAGTAATTTCGGTAATCACGGTAAGCACGCCCTTACGCCACAACATATCGCCCTTTATAACGCCACACCATAATAAGACAATGTATACAATATACCCCTCAGGTAATGGTAATTGCAGTAATTTCGGTAATCACGGTAATCACGCCCTTACGCCACAACATATCGCCCTTTATAACGCCACACCATAATAAGACAATGTATACAATATACCCCTCAGGTAATGGTAATTGCAGTAATTTCGGTAATCACGGTAATCACGCCCTTACGCCACAACATATCGCCCTTTAATAGCGCCACACCATAATAAGACAATATATACAATATACCCCTCAGGTAATGGTAATTGCAGTAATTTCGGTAATCACGGTAATCACGCCCTTACGCCACAACATATCGCCCTTTAAAGCGCCACACCATAATAAGACAATGTATACAATATACCCCTCAGGTAATGGTAATTGCATTAATTTCGGTAATCACGGTAATCACGCCCTTACGCCACAACATATCGCCCTTTATAACGCCACACCATAATAAGACAATGTATACAATATACCCCTCAGGTAATGGTAATTGCAGTAATTTCGGTAATCACGGTAATCACGCCCTTACGCCACAACATATCGCCCTTTATAACGCCACACCATAATAAGACAATGTATACAATATACCCCTCAGGTAATGGTAATTGCAGTAATTTCGGTAATCACGGTAATCACGCCCTTACGCCACAACATATCGCCCTTTAATAGCGCCACACCATAATAAGACAATGTATACAATATACCCCTCAGGTAATGGTAATTGCAGTAATTTCGGTAATCACGGTAATCACGCCCTTACGCCACAACATATCGCCCTTTAATAGCGCCACACCATAATAAGACAATGTATACAATATACCCCTCAGGTAATGTAATTGCAGTAATTTCGGTAATCACGGTAATCACGCCCTTACGCCACAACATATCGCCCTTTATAACGCCACACCATAATAAGACAATGTATACAATATACCCCTCAGGTAATGGTAATTGCAGTAATTTCGGTAATCACGGTAATCACGCCCTTACGCCACAACATATCGCCCTTTATAGCGCCACACCATAATAAGACAATGTATACAATATACCCCTCAGGTAATGGTAATTGCAGTAATTTCGGTAATCACGGTAATCACGCCCTTACGCCACAACATATCGCCCTTTATAACGCCACACCATAATAAGACAATGTATACAATATACCCCTCAGGTAATGGTAATTGCAGTAATTTCGGTAATCACGGTAATCACGCCCTTACGCCACAACATATCGCCCTTTATAACGCCACACCATAATAAGACAATGTATACAATATACCCTCAGGTAATGGTAATTGCAGTAATTTCGGTAATCACGGTAATCACGCCCTTACGCCACAACATATCGCCCTTTAATAGCGCCACACCATAATAAGACAATGTATACAATATACCCCTCAGGTAATGGTAATTGCAGTAATTTCGGTAATCACGGTAATCACGCCCTTACGCCACAACATATCGCCCTTTATAACGCCACACCATAATAAGACAATGTATACAATATACCCCTCAGGTAATGGTAATTGCAGTAATTTCGGTAATCACGGTAATCACGCCCTTACGCCACAACATATCGCCCTTTATAGCGCCACACCATAATAAGACAATGTATACAATATACCCCTCAGGTAATGGTAATTGCAGTAATTTCGGTAATCACGGTAATCACGCCCTTACGCCACAACATATCGCCCTTTATAACGCCACACTATAATAAGACAGTGTATACAATATACCCCTCAGGTAATGGTAATTGCAGTAATTTCGGTAATCACGGTAATCACGCCCTTACGCCACAACATATCGCCCTTTAAAGCGCCACACCATAATAAGATAATGTATACAATATACCCCTCAGGTAATGGTAATTGCAGTAATTTCGGTAATCACGGTAATCACGCCCTTACGCCACAACATATCGCCCTTTATAACGCCACACCATAATAAGACAATGTATACAATATACCCCTCAGGTAATGGTAATTGCAGTAATTTCGGTAATCACGGTAATCACGCCTTTACGCCACAACATATCGCCCTTTATAGCGCCACACCATAATAAGACAATGTATACAATATACCCCTCAGGTAATGGTAATTGCAGTAATTTCGGTAATCACGGTAATCACGCCCTTACGCCACAACATATCGCCCTTTATAACGCCACACCATAATAAGACAATGTATACAATATACCCCTCAGGTAATGGTAATTGCAGTAATTTCGGTAATCACGGTAATCACGCCCTTACGCCACAACATATCGCCCTTTATAGCACCACACCATAATAAGACAATGTATACAATATACCCCTCAGGCAATGGTAATTGCAGTAATTTCGGTAATCACGGTAATCACGCCCTTACGCCACAACATATCACCCTTTGAAGTGCCACACCATAATAAGACAATGTATACAATATACCCCTCAGGTAATGGTAATTGCAGTAATTTCGGTAATCACGGTAATCACGCCCTTACGCCACAACATATCGCCCTTTATAGCGCCACACCATAATAAGACAATGTATACAATATACCCCTCAGGTAATGGTAATTGCAGTAATTTCGGTAATCACGGTAATCACGCCCTTACGCCACAACATATCGCCCTTTATAACGCCACACTATAATAAGACAATGTATACAATATACCCCTCAGGTAATGGTAATTGCAGTAATTTCGGTAATCACGGTAATCACGCCCTTACGCCACAACATATCGCCCTTTATAACACCACACCATAATAAGACAATGTATACAATATACCCCTCAGGTAATGGTAATTGCAGTAATTTCGGTAATCACGTTAATCACGCCCTTACGCCACAACACATCGCCCTTTATAGTGCCATCCACACCATAATAAGACAATGTATACAATATACCCCTCAGGTAATGGTAATTGCAGTAATTTCGGTAATCACGGTAATCACGCCCTTACGCCACCACATATCGCCCTTTATAACGCCACACCATAATAAGACAATGTATACAATATACCCCTCAGGTAATGGTAATTGCAGTAATTTCGGTAATCACGGTAATCACGCCTTTACGCCACAACATATCGCCCTTTAAAGCACCACACCATAATAAGACAATGTATACAATATACCCCTCAGGTAATGGTAATTGCAGTAATTTCGGTAATTACGGTAATCACGCCCTTACGCCACAACATATCGCCCTTTATAACGCCACACCATAATAAGACAATGTATACAATATACCCCTCAGGTAATGGTAATTGCAGTAATTTCGGTAATTACGGTATATTATAAAGTAGTACTTCATTTCATTTTAGTAAAACACAGAAAAAAATTATAAAACAATCGATTTATTACAAAGAAATAGACGTAGATCTCTGGATTGGAAAAAGTCACTTCAGTACCTAACTCGAGATATTGAGCTTCAAAAAGCGCAAAAACTGGACAAATCAAAATAGCTGTTTCTGGCTGAAAACCACGGTTTTCAAGGGTTAATATCTCGAGTTAGGTACAGAAATCACCTATACTTGCAATATATCTCTAATCTTAATTATTTGAGAGCTTTCCAATAATATACAACATGTCTTCGTTTTCTCGAGCTAAAGTTTTCATTAATTTTTAACCCTATGATTTTTGCCTGAGACTGTCATATTTGTCCGAAAATCACACCAATGTTTCCGAAAAAAAATTGGAAACATTGTAATTTCGATTCCCCTACCCTTTAGCTTTCCAAAAATGTATAACAAGTGCTTCTAACAAAATTCCCCCTACTATCATGGATGTTACCATTCATCAAAGGAACAGCACTCTAGGTACATTTTATCAAATTACAGTCGAACAGGAAAAATACATTAAATATCTGCTAGATTTGAAAAGTACTCCACTGTGTGATAAAAATCGAGATTGCTCTTAAGTAAGTAATTTATAATAATCTATAAGTAATCTATATATCGTAATTTATAAATATTCCCATGAGCAATCTTGGTATTTATTAAAATCGTGATTATTATTTTGATATATATTTAGGCGCTAAAACGGGCGTCGGTCAGGGCGTAGAGAAGGCGTTTTGACATCTGAACCTGAAGAAAACCATTTTTAGACACTTTTTGGCCCAAATTTGAAAAGAAAAAACTAATGAGCCAATCCCGAGAAAAACGTAACAGCCGAACAAATGAACGGACGAACATCAGTTGATTTAAAGGATCTCCGTGGTAGGTCCAAAAAGTAAATCCCAGAACCATTTAATATCGAGCTCACATTTTATGGATTTTCTCCCAGCGTAACCCCCTACTGCTTATTCCACTCCCTTACAATAAGCACAAAAGAGTATAAGAAAACTGATTCTCAAACAGCTGACAATGTCAATGATAAAGGCTGTCAGTGTACAAATGCAATAACAAAGTTGAATGGGATTTTGAAAGAAATTGGAAAACAAAATAAACTTTAAAGTAATTGCTTGTGTAAGCCAAACAGTGTGCATGTTAGGGATAAGAGTTTTTCGTTAGTTTCTTGCAGCTCATTTTTTAAATGATATATAAAACAGACCTTGAATGTATGATCGATACTCAAAATTTCAGCTGACAGATCCTCCATCGAATGTATGAAATCATCCTTGTTGCCCTCAAACCAAGCTTTAAACATGTCCTCCAGTGTATTTTGACATGGTAGCATGTTGATCAAAAGTTCTTGAATGTCACTGAGATAGTCTGTATCCACTGATTCTCCTTTCAACTTACAATCCAAAATGTATCTGTATTTGTTTTCATAAAACAACGCCAAAGTTCTCTCTTTCAAAAGATTTCGAATTTTTTCAAAGGAAAGCCCATTGATTACATATTGTAACTGGGTAAAAAGATAAGATTGTTTAACTGCATATTTTGTTGTTAGGGCTATATCTGAACTATGCCTTGTCATCTGGTTTATAATGCGTTCATCAGTAGATCTAACAAAATGTTTTCCAACAGCACATTTGTAAACCTTCCCAACAAGTAATGCGGGTCCAGTTAAGTCAAAAGATTTTCTTGGTGTGAGAGAGTTATCACGCCCATCCATCCATTGGTTGGTGTCAGTGAGCTCAGACAGGTGTTCTGGACAAAAGAACTGATGTCCTGGGGTGGCTTTCAATGGATCC
Organism: Clytia hemisphaerica; assembly: GCF_902728285.1. Classification (NCBI taxonomy): domain Eukaryota; kingdom Metazoa; phylum Cnidaria; class Hydrozoa; order Leptothecata; family Clytiidae; genus Clytia; species Clytia hemisphaerica. The sequence continues at coordinate 41,759 of NW_027103358.1, forward strand.
CATACCAAAATATCAGGAATGAATGGGCAAGGTAACTTGTATTTAAAAATACTATCCAACAAAGTTGAATTTATGACACCACAATAAAACTTGTTCCTCTCTGCAAACTCAATTGCTTTAACGATGGAATTTTTCCAAGCTTCAGGGATTATCATTTTTGCTTCTTTGATTAGAAAATGTACATTAGTCATCAATTAATAAATGTTATTGATTGTATGAGTGGCAATGTTGAGTATTTTTCTTAGAGGGCCATAACCGAGAGAGATTACCGTAACTTGGTCTAATGTCGACACCCCTCCTCTAATTCCAACACCCTTTTTATCAGCTGAAATTTATGGAAAGATTGAAACTGTTTTTCTTTGCTTAGTGATCAGAGAGAAATAATCCTTTTTTAATCAGTGGTTCAAGCTTTCATAATATTCCTGGTTAAAATAGACTAAATTTAGACTTTTTAGAGTAAAACAAGGAGCTTTCCATTTGGTAGCTGAGAATTTTTTCAAAAATTAGTAAACAGGGGGTCCTAATAAGGTTGGGGGTTGGAAAAAAATCAAAAAATTAACAAGCGGGGAGCGGGGGTTTGTTTGATACTGAGTGAATGTGAGTGAACCCTTGTTGACAGACTATCAAAACTTTGTAAACCTAGGCAGACACACATAATTAACTTAAAGCCTCTTTTTTTACAAACCAGAAGCAGCCACCGATGAAAAATTTAAAAATATATACCAGTTCTTATTTGTTAGCTGCGCTATAAGGATTTTTTGATTTTTAGAACAGTTACCCCAATTTCCAGGGTACCAACTTTCTACTCAGGACAGATCAAATAATTATTAATCGTTACTATAGAACAGATTGTGTTTATCCAGCCAAGCCAAGCAAAGCTAAAGCCAATAGACCTTTCTAAAAATCACCACCCGCCTGACCCTGTTGAATAACGTGTTGAATAATTATGTAGTCCAGCAGAAAAACAAAGATAAAACCATGCATAAATATTACAATATGCATGTTAACGATGCGGAACTTATTACATTAGAACAGATATAGACGTAGACAAATTACCTGTTTATTTTCAGCAGGAACATGCCTTTAGAACAGATATTTTGAAGAAACCCCTCGGTGGCTGCTTTCGACAAACTCAAAAAACTTAAAACTTTCAAAACTACTTGCACATTTTATAAAGGCTCCTTTCCAGCGACCATTTTGTTTTATTAATTTCGCTTAGCGAAAGTATTACAATAGCCTTTCGCGGCGGCGGTGTCATCGGAAAAAAAATTAGAAAACGAAAGTGCTTGATACGGTGGACGAACTCACTAAATTTAATTTACAAATTACACGCTCGTATAACCACGGACGATTTTCGTGGGTTTTCTTTGGATTACGTCATATATCTTTCTGTCTTTAGCTCCACAGTTTTGATTTTTTCTTTATTCTCTTATAAGCATATACTTTATAAGAATCAAATCAATAACTCTTGATAGACGGTAATATACCTTTCGGTAATTTAGTTCTTACAAAGTAAACAAAGTATGGCGCACAATATGACCATATTTATTTTTCTTACAAGCATATACTTTATAAGAATCAAATCAATAACTCTTGATAGACGGTGATATACCTTTCGGTAATTAGTTCTTACAAAGTAAACAAAGTATGGCGCGCAATATGAGCATATTTATTTTTCTTATAAGCATATACTTTATAAGAATCAAATCAATAACTCTTGATAGACGGTGATATACCTTTCGGTAATTAGTTCTTACAAAGTAAACAAGGGATGGCGCACAATATGAGCATATTTATTTTTCTTATAAGCATATACTTTATAAGAATCAAATCAATAACTCTTGATAGACGGTGATATAGTTTTCGGTAATTAGTTGTTCCAAAGTAAACAAGGAACGGAGGCACAATATGAGCTCATTTATTTTTCTTATAAGCATTTACTTTATAAGAATCAAATCAATATTTCTTGATAGACGGTAATACACCTTTCGGTAATTAGTTCTTACCAAGTAAACAAGGGATGGCGCACAATATGAGCTGACTTATTTTTCTTATAAGCATATACTTTATAAGAATCAAATCAATAACTCTTGATAGACGGTAATATACCTTCGGTAATTAGTTCTTACAAAGTAAACAAGGGATGGCGCACAATATGAGCTTACTTATTTTTCTTATAAGCATTTACTTTATAAGAATCAAATCAATAACTCTCGATAGACGGTGATATACCTTTCGGTAATTAGTTTTTACAAAGTAATCGAGGGACGGCGCACATTCATTATGAGCATATTTATTATTCTTATAAGCATTTACTTTATAGGAATCAAATCAATAACTCTTGATAGACGGTAATATACCTTTCGGTAATTAGCTCTTACAAAATAAACAAGAGATGGCGCACAATATGAGCATATTCATTTTTCTTATATAAGCATTTGCTTTATAAGAATCCAATAAATAATTTTTGATAGACGGTGATATTACCTTTGTTTATTAGTTCTTAAAAATTAAACAACAGTTGTTCTTAAATTGGTCTCTTTTTTTAGCGATTTTAAGCCTCGTTTTTCTTGTAAAATTGTTTCATCAAGGCTCGATGTAAAGTAGATTTCAAATTGGCTTCAATCTCTACTTCTTGTTTTTCCTATGTAGTTTAAATTCTAGGCGAAATTTTCGACTTTAAGTCGTCTTGTTATCTTTTTTTGCAAGGTCAGCTTTTTACAAAATCCCGCGGAAATTCTGATCAGTCAGTGACTGGTCACCTAATTGGCCAATCAAAATGTCTTATTATGGCGCTATGAAGGGCGATATGTTGTGGCGTAAGGGCGTAATTACCGTGATTACCGAAATTACTGCAATTACCATTGCCTGAGGGGTATATTGTATACATTGTCTTATTATGGTGTGGCGCTACAAAGGGCGATATATTGTGGCGTAAGGGCGTGATTACCGTGATTACCGAAATTACTGCAATTACCATTACCTGAGGGGTATATTGTATACATTGGCTTATTATGGTGTGGCGCTATAAAGGGCGATATATTGTGGCGTAAGGGCGTGATTACCGTGATTACCGAAATTACTGCAATTACCATTACCTGAGGGGTATATTGTATACATTGTCTTATTATGGTGTGGCGCTATAAAGGGCGATATGTTGTGGCGTAAGGGCGTGATTACCGTGATTACCGAAATTACTGCAATTACCATTACCTGAGGGGTATATTGTATACATTGTCTTATTATGGTGTGGCGCTTCAAAGGGCGATATGTTGTGGCGTAAGGGCGTGATTACCGTGATTACCGAAATTACTGCAATTACCATTGCCTGAGGGGTATATTGTATACATTGTCTTATTATGGTGTGGCGTTATAAAGGGCGATATGTTGTGGCGTAAGGGCGTGATTACCGTGATTACCGAAATTACTGCAATTACCATTACCTGAGGGGTATATTGTATACATTGTCTTATTATGGTGTGGCGTTATTAAAGGGCGATATGTTGTGGCGTAAGGGCGTGATTACCGTGATTACCGAAATTACTGCAATGACCATTACCTGAGGGGTATATTGTATACATTGTCTTATTATGGTGTGGCGTTATAAAGGGCGATATGTTGTGGCGTAAGGGCGTGATTACCGTGATTACCGAAATTACTGCAATTACCATTGCCTGAGGGGTATATTGTATATATTGTCTTATTATGGTGTGGCGCTAAAAAGGGCGATATGTTGTGGCGTAAGGGCGTGATTACCGTGATTACCGAAATTACTGCAATTACCATTACCTGAGGGGTATATATTGTATACATTGGCTTATTATGGTGTGGCGCTATAAAGGTCGATATGTTGTGGCGTAAGGGCGTGATTACCGTGACTACCGAAATTACTGCAATTACTATTACCTGAGGGGTATATTGTGTACATTGTCTTATTATGGTGTGGTGCTATAAAGGGCGATATGTTGTGGCGTAAGGGCGTGATTACCGTGATTACCGAAATTACTGCAATTACCATTGCCTGAGGGGTATATTGTATATATTGTCTTATTATGGTGTGGCGCTAAAAAGGGCGATATGTTGTGGCGTAAGGGCGTGATTACCGTGATTACCGAAATTACTGCAATTACCATTACCTGAGGGGTATATATTGTATACATTGGCTTATTATGGTGTGGCGCTATAAAGGTCGATATGTTGTGGCGTAAGGGCGTGATTACCGTGACTACCGAAATTACTGCAATTACTATTACCTGAGGGGTATATTGTGTACATTGTCTTATTATGGTGTGGTGCTATAAAGGGCGATATGTTGTGGCGTAAGGGCGTGATTACCGTGATTACCGAAATTACTGCAATTACCATTACCTGAGGGGTATATTGTAATACTAACTTTGTATTATGTTTTCATGGTAGAGGGTGATGTGTAAGTTTAGTATGATAGTATGACACGCATTCATAATAAAGTGAGGTTATGTTATAAATAGTCATGGAAGTGTAGTATGAAATGTGTAAGTCGTCGCTTGTTACGCTTTGTATAGCACGAAGTAGATAGGGAAAGCCACATGTCATCATTCGTGACAAATGTAACATTACTCGAATATGTGTATTAGTGAAGTATTTTTCGAAGTGTTTTTCAGTCCACCATAGATTGCAGACTTCCCCATTGATCGCACGGAGTGTGCGGCCGAATCTCGCACGATCGATGTAAAAAGGCCTTTAAGCACACTTTTTCCGGTCTATTTTAATATTTTTAGATTTTTTCTTTCAACAAAAGAATCATTTAAAGATTTATTTGTTTACAGTCAGTTTTTTTCAATATCAAAGTGCCATGGTTTTAATACTTAATGGTCACTATTTAGAAAATAGATTGGTTGTTTTAGTTACTCTAAGATAACAGCCAATCATTAACGCGTCTTAAGAAGCGTAATAATGCTGTGATTATTTCCTCTTTTGGTCGTCTTCTAGAAAACCAATCACGTTAGCGCGTTTTTTTGGCAGCACACAGCTAATCATTAATGCGAATCTCGGCCAATCATAATAAGCTAATTTGCAAATATCATTTTTCGTGAGTGCAATTCTAATTTCTTTTTTTTTCATCAGGACGACGTGTGAAAGCACGCGATGATGGAAGTTATGACAGAAGGCTTTTTGGATTCAAGTAAAGGAGTAGATGTAAAGTAGAGAAGCTGTTGTTATCGTTAAAGATTTGCTGCAGAAAGTTTGGTTTTGATCGAGGTACCTTTTATTTTACTCTTTTATCCTGCCTTAAGGTTTAAAATCTCCCCTTCTAAATATAGTTGTAAGCAAAAATTTAGAGGCAAATTTCTGCCTTTGTGGTTTTTTATTCCGGCTGAAAGCGTGGGGTGAATCATTAAAGAATTGACGCACTAGATCGGGAAATATTGTATTGTATTAGAATTAGAATTTATGTCTCATTTATCTTAAAAACTTTATCAGGACGTTGGCATCACACATATCTAAAAGAGAACTCTACTAAAGTCTGTCCAGATATAATTGGCAGTGGAAACAAGAATGCCTGTAACTTTTGATAGTCAAATATAATTATGAAAATTTTTTTTGCTTGTTTTAGAGAATCAAAAGCGCTATATTTGAATGTATTTTTGGTTGAAAAATTCGCGATTTTTAGCGGTTAAATTTGCGATTGTAAAAATTGAGCTTTTTTTCTACTTATGCTATAACGTTCATTTTTACACCAGTGGTAGTTCAACCTTAGGTTAAGAAGTTTGTTAAATTTCAAGGCAAACAAAAGAGTCCTTCGGAAGATATGGGACCCGAAATACCCCTTGGTAGCACTTTTCTATGAAATATAAAATCTCCAACTTATTACTAAAAACGGGGGTTATGTTATCTTTTTTGAACAGTTCAATTAAAAGTTGGAAAATGTTAAGTGTTGGTGCATTGGTGTTATTGGTATCATTGATTATTTCGAAACGAAGTGAAATCATATGCAATATAATTGTTTTTATTGAAAGGATAAGCATGAACTTATATTGCCTTTGTTATTTTTAAGTCATTAAAGAACTTTGCTAATTCCCAAAACACTAAACACAGTTTGGCTATGAGGTCATTAAAGAGATTGTAAAATGTGTTATGATCGAAAAACTGTTTCATCAATCATAACACTACCCCCGTTTTAAGTAATAAGTTGGAGATTTGATATTTCACAGAAAAGTGCTACCAAGGGGTATTTCGGGTCCCATATCTTCCGAAGGACTCTTTTGTTTACCTTGAAATTTAACAAACTTCTTAACCTAAGGTTGAACTACCACTGGTGTAAAAATGAACGTTATAGCATAAGTAGAAAAAAAGCTCAATTTTTACAATCGCAAATTAAACCGCTAAAAATCGCGAATTTTTCAAACAAAAATACATCTAAATATAGCGCTTTTGATTCTCTAAAACAAGCAAAATAAAATTTCATAATTATATTTGACTATAAAAAGTTACAGGCATTCTTGTTTCCACTGCCAATTATATCTGGACAGACTTTAGAAAAGAATTTATTCAGCTAATGACACCTGAAGCGGGCTGTAAACATATTTTCAAATATTGATTTAGAAGGTGATTCGTTGTAACCAATTTTTCGGATTAACAAATTAGTATTTTATAGCCAACTATTGTTAATATTTACAATATATTTGACCACAAACACTTAATTTTCACCGGAACATCTCTATTCGTATTTCTAAGGGAAACACGTTTCACGTCTTTGAAATTTATCTTTGAAGATTAGGTCTCGGATCGTTCATAAACTCTTTCAGTCCTTCATTTTCATGTTTTTGACAAATCCTATTTTGACTCTGATCCTAAAACAAGCTCTAAAATCATATACAGAGTAGTATTCTTGTCTCCCGAATAGACGTCCCCCCTGCTAATTGATAAGAGAAAAAATTCACCCCCGCTCTTATTAAGACCCCCCCCCCACTAATTAAATTTGAATAATATTACCCCCTCTTATTCCACCTCCCCCTGCTTATTAGAATTTGGAAAATTTTCCTACCCCCTGCTTATTCGGAGCCCCCCCCCCCGTCTATTCGGGAGACAAGAGTATATGAGCTATACAGAATTCTATTTTTTATGCGATGTGAAAGTTCTTGTTTTTTAAACAATGTATTGTGGATATAGTATAAGAAAACCCTATGGTATGAACGGTGTTTGGAATGTCAACTTTAACACTCAAAATTGATTTCCAAGATCAACAAATACGCCAAAGTCTCCAAAAGAGTTTTAATTCTACTGTGGTTGTGTTTATGTTCCACAATGAGTTAATTAAGTTGAAGGGGGTTTACCAATTTTTATAAAGTCAAGTCTCCAGTTTCCATGTTTTCTTGTTCCTGCTTATATATTCCTTTTTAGGTCACAGAAAAGGAGTTGGTGAAAGTATTCCTGATCTCTTTGGCAAACGATGTATGATTGATATATCAATTTTATTTCAGGTTGAAAAAGAGTTCTTCAAAGCGAAAAAACTCTGGAAACCTCACTTCGTGCTCACAACTGGACAGCTTGTTCACACAATGTGTGAGATATAAACTGGAGCTTCAAGCTAAAATTCACTTGGCGACTTGATACGAAACCAGCTGGCAAACACCATTGTTTCAACGTCCATCCTGCGTAAAGAGTCAATCCTCAAAGTACAAGTTTTCATTTTATATGGAATGTGTGGTAAAACATTTGTAGATCTTCGCCCCAACAAATTATTCTGTTCTTGCCTCGACGCTTTTCTTCTATAAAACCTTAGAATTGCAACGTACACTTTCAGAGACTTGAAAAGCGTATTTATAGCTTTAGGGTTTCCAATTACTACATATCTCATTATACACCCCTGTCTCACAGCCCCGGTGGAACTTTTTTCCTCAGTGGGGATAAAAACTCCTATTAAAATTCGAATATCCGAATATAAATTCTATTGTTCCAAGATTAAAAAATTCAGTGGGATGGGTTTGGAGTGCAATTTTTAAACATTAAATTTCGAATAGGGATGAAATCAAAGTCAATTTACCAGTGGGCTGAAAATACAGGGTATTTTCCCACTGGGGACAAAATCTTTCCCAAATTTTCCAGAGGGGATGGGGTCCCAGCGGGTCTTTAACACAGGGGTGTCATTATCAACAGGTGTCATTCAATTTCTTTGAAAACTAAACACTGTACAATGAATACAAATGTCTTGATCATGCAAGAAGTATTATCCCTGTTTGTCCTCATAAACTGATTAGTGGAGCACAAGACTAACACCAAATCTAGGTAATATTTCATAGTTTTATCAAGTGTTAAGTTTATTAAAAAACGCTGGTTTATTTTTTCATAAATATCCCTTTGTAAATTTTGCGGCGCATTTTTTGCTAACGAGTCAAGTAATTGATAAAGCGCTTCCACAGCATAAATCTTTGATAAGCAATTCGGCGGGACTCTAGTGTGACTAACTGGAGTGGCACAAACTTGTCTAACAAAATTGCGGGTTATCGAACGGATCAAACCGAAACCTATTGATCGAACTTAATCGAACACTCTCAGTTTTTAAAAAAATATATGAGTTCAATTAACTTTAATCGTTCGATGGAGTTTGATTAAATTGATTGTTTGATTGGTTCGACATGTTCGATTGAATAAGCGGGTCATCAAATCGAATTTTTCTTTTAGCATACTAAGTTTGATTAGATTGATTGTTTGATTGGTTCGACAGGTTCGATTGAATAAGCGGGTCATCAAATCGAATTTTTCTTTTAGCATACTAAGTTCGATTAGATTGATTGTTTGATTGGTTCGACAGGTTCGCTTGAATGAGCGGGTCATCAAATCGGATTTTTCTTTTAGCATACTACAACAGTTTGCTCTAAAGATCCTTCTCAAATTTGACAAAACCAGGCCTGATCAATCGAACTTTTCAAACTGATCGAATTAATCAAACTCCATCAAACAATTTAGTTTTAATTAAAGAAATTATTTGAATACTCAAAATTTTGGAATACTATGCCCAATCCTAGTAGCTCGCCCTGATGATAGCTTTAAAAGGATACAGGAAAAGAGTGTAATATTATTTAACATGGGAAGTAACAGTCGTTTGGGGAGATTTCAAAGACCTATTGTTTCAGTTCAGCATATTGAAAACTCCAGCAATTAGGGCCCAAAATTATCTGTTCCGTATTATGGAAATAAAATCCTGATAATTGAGCTTATACTTATAGGATGTTGCGCTGGAAGATTCGCACCGTTATTATGTGCTAATTTATTCATAGGTAATATCTGAAGTCTGGAGTAATTAATTTCTTGAAAGTTACTTGAAATTGATTTTTCTCAGTATCGAGACCACCAATCATGTTGAGGTACCAGTGTTGTTGTAAGGGTGCCATGAATGACACTGTGTTTGATTTTTCCTAATTTCTTGTACGGAAATGCATAGTCAGGCACAGTTAGCAATACCAAAAATATCGCCAAATCTGACTAAGAAGAATTTTTCAAGACATACATGACAGAAATATGTTAAAAATCACGGATTTCGCACATTTTTAATTATGTTTTTAATTATATCTCTTTGTTTATTCAGACAAATACATTATTCATAGCAATGCTCAAGATTAAGCATGGTTTGGGTGGTCAAGCTGAGTGATGGACACGTACTGGATGTATGCTCGTCCGGCGCCTCATTGGATAGCCTCTCCTCAGAAGTCAACCCTCTCCCTCCGCGCGGTGTCCACCTGGTTAACGCAAATCGAGGGCTCTGGCGATAGGTCGAGTATTCGGCGTCCTGTATAAATAACTAAAAGTTTACTTGCTGGCTTCGGTTTTACTGTGAGGTTTGACTGAAGTGAGGGTCTGCTGATTTAGGATCGGGGTGGTTTATTGACAAGTGGTTAACACTTTGTGGTTTCATTGTTCTCTTGATCCGATATATTTCCGATCTTCGCGCAGACTCGATCTTCCAACGCTTGCATATAGACGAGAGCGGAACGACATGATTGAAATATACAAACATTTCAATGTCTACGATAGATCTTCACTACACAAAACCTTTCAGCACCAGATGCGTGTCACAAGGAACCATGAACACGACTTCAACTCGTTGAGCGAATCCCAAAAGATGGTGTGAGAGGTGCACAGTTCAATTCATTTTATTATCGAACAATCAATCCTTGGAATAATCTACCAGCCGACGTCGGCAAATCCGAAACCGTGTTCCAATTCAGGGTTAACCTGGACGAAGCATGGAAAGAAAGACCGCAAATACTCCAGCAACCAAACGGGATAGAAGAGAACTTTGGAATTCCTGCGAAGGGGAACTCATTAACATACATACATAAATCATCCACTTGAAAGTGATGACATGACCATGTCTTTCCATCTGACCCTGTTGTGTGCCAAACGAAACATCTCACCTTTGTCAAGTCCAGTCTCTTGTTCTAAGACTTTGAGTAGTGTCTTGTGTGGACTACCTCTCTTCTTTGTTAAGAATGTTGGCTGCCAAAGGAGAAGTTTAGATGCCGGCTCATTTCCTCTGATGACGTGACCTGCTAACTGCAATCTTCTTTTCTGGATAAGACTGCTCAATTGGTGCAGCTTGCCGTACAACACTTTTTTAGTAATGTGGACATTAGGCTGGATGTTTTTTACTTTTCACGCTCCGTCTAATTTCTTTGTCAGAGTAGACGTTAGTAACCATGACAGGAGTGAAATCTCTATGTCATGGTTAATGTTTGTGTAAGCTCCAAGGTATTTGAAATCGTCAACCTTTTCCAGGGCGATACCATTAACAGATTGGATGCCATCGTTTGTTGTAGGGTTGATGTGCATATATTTGGTTTTCTTAGCTTTGAGAAAGAGACCGATAGATTGAGTTGATATATCTAGCTTGTGTAGGAGGTTTTCAGCTTCGACTACTGTTTCATTTAGAAGAGATATATCGTCTGCAAAGTCAAGATCTGCTAGTTTCTCGGTATGATGTCGTCTACTTCTGCGTTTTTCAATAGTGAATCCATTCTCAGAAGTAATGGCTGTCCTCAGAGCATAATCGAGCACAATAATAAAGAGGTAAGGTGCTAATGGAATGAAGCGCACCCGTTACGACATCAAAGAATTCGGTTTCTCCTTCTGGTTTTGAAAATTGACTCTCTGTTAACACTATCAAACGCCTTTTTAAAGTCGATGAATGTTAATACAGCTTCAACTTTATGGTTGTCAACTTCTTCTACAAGACGCCGAAGGGCAAGAACTTGTGATGATGTCGATCGGGACGGACGAAAACCATTTGATTGAAACGAAGCTTTTGATCAATCTCAGGGCGAATTCTGTTTAATATTAGTCTGTTGTAAAGTTTGGCAGCAACTTGAGTTAGACTAAAACTTTTATTAAATCACCCTTTTTGGGCACAGGTACAATACAGTATAGGCCCCATTCATCTGGGCGCTCACCGTTTAAGGTTGCATTGCAGAAGTGTAGAAGAACAGTACTGAGAGAATTAAGTTTATAGAATTCATTAAAGAAATAAATAAAATAAATAGATATTATCGGGTGGTTAGGTGATCATGTATTACACTGTATCTTCCGGTGAGTTGGTATCTCTGTAAAAGATACTCAGTCCCTGCAACTATGAGTAGGTTGACGACAGGAAAGACATCCGGTCATAAAACTCAAGGTGTTTTCCGTGCCAATAAGTGAATGACTAAACATAGTTAGTCGCGAACTGTTGCGTATTCTGTGACGAGTAGCTTTATCTAGTGTGCCGGGCAGCTCTAGATAGGCTTTATCGACCTGTGCATATTACACATGGCCCTGGCAGCCAATTATGAAAACTAAAATATGGTTCTTTGAATGTTGGAACCATGAGAGGTAAATCTGGAGAAGTTGTAGAGACAGTTTCCCGTCGCGAAATTTCAATCTGTGCGATTTAAGAATCTCGCTGGAAAAGTCATTTAGCCAGAGAAATCAGTGGTAAAAACAGCCAATATAGATTCTTCTGGTGTGGTGGTGTTACTGGTTATGAGCATGGTGCTGGTATCCTTCTTGATGAAGTTTTATCAGTTGAACGTATAAACAGTAGGATTATGTATATCCGTATCATGATAGATAAATCAATCATCCGTTTCTTCAGTGTCTATGCACCTCAAACTGGTCTTCCTGAATCTGAGAAAGACAAATTTTATAATGATCTCTTGGCTCAAACGGCCATAACTCCAGCAAAGTAATTTTCAATAATATGTGGTGATCTCAATGGTCATGCTGGCAAGGATACAGCTGGCTTCGACAATGTTCATGGTGGAAATGGTTATGGTCCTAGAAATGCTGACGGTGTTAGGTCTCTAGACTTCCGTTTAGCTGCTAATCTATCTATCACAAACACTTTCATTTCCAAACCAGACAGTAAATTGATCACTTACTAGTCTGGACCATCTGTATCTCAAATAGATTTTATTCTTATCCCTCGTAACCACCTTAAATTAGTTCATGATGTTACTGTTATAAATGGGGAAGAATGTACACCCCATCACAAATTAATTATTGGTGACATGAAACCTTCCCTAGACGTGTCTGGAAACTGAAAGACCCTGCTTTCTCCAAAGTCTTTCGTGAATGCGTTGACTCTAAATTACAAAACGTTGTCATTGCCAATGATATTGAGTCTTGGAAAATATTAAAGTCTTCCATTCTTGATAGTCATTCATTTCATCAGTCAGTCATTTGATACAACTTATGGTTGGTCTAAATCGCAACAGAGGTGTAAAAAAACTTGATGGTGGAATGAAACCTTTGATTTTGCGGTGAAGGAAAAGCGCAGACTTTGGAAATGTTGGAAACAAGGTGGTCAGAAAGAGCCCTACTTGGCTGCCAAACGTAGAGCGAAGTCTGGGGTTTATGTTGCTAAGAAAAATGCTTCAAATGAAAGATTTTGCTATCTTCATGACAAGGATAAGCTGAATCATGTTTTCCAGCTTGCCAGAAAGTTAAAATCTGAAAATCAGGACATTGTTGGCGAGAAATTTGTCAAGAATAAAGAAGGTGTCATTGTGTATGATGATAAGTCGAAATTAGATGTTTGGAAGCAACATTACGCGGTACTTTTGAATTCGGACTTTGATTGGGACGAATCTGTTCTCTCTCATGCAGATCTCATCATAGGTCCCCCGTTAAAAATTCCGCAGGAAATGGTACTATCAGCTATAAAGAAAATGAAGTCTGGTAAATCTGTGGGCCCTAGTGGCATTATTCCGGTCATTCTCAAGATCTCATGTGACAGTGTTGTTCCAAAACTAACACCACTTATAAATATGGTCATTCGTGAAGGTAAAGTTCCTGTAGAATGGAATGAATCTTTCATTATCAGTCTATACAAAGGTAAAGGTAACTAGAGTGTGGCAACTGTCGTGGTCTTAAGTTGCTTGAAGTTTTACTTAAAGTTTTGAACATATTCTCGAAATTCGTATCGAAGAGCAAATCTCAATCGATGAGATGCAATTCGGCTTGATGCCTGGTCGTGGTACGACTGATGCTATTTCTATTCTTCGACAGCTACAAGAAAAATATCTAGGCAAAAGGAAAGATATTGTCTTCGCCTTCGTAGATTTGGAAAAGGCCTTTAATCGTATTCCCAGGAAAGTACTATGGTGGGCTATGCGTAGCCTTGGTGTCCCTAAATGGATTGTACAAACTGTTCAAGCGATTTATAACGGTCCAAAATCGTGTGTCAGGATCAATGGTCAGTTTAGTGAAGAACTTAACGCAAAGGTTGGTGTCCATCAAGGCTCATTCCTAAGTCCTCTGTTATTCATAATTATCATGGAGGCTCTGTCCCGAAAATTTGGAACTGACTGTCCCTGGGAATTACCGTACGCTGATGATCTTGTTATTATTGCTGAATCAAAGGATGAGCTTTTGTTAAAGCTTCTTCAGTGGAAACAAGGAATTGAAACAAATGACCTCATTGTTAACACTCGTAAGACTATGCTTTGCATAATGGCCTGAGTAAAAGACAAAAATTAAGTAAATGTCCTTGTGGTGTTCTTTATAAGGGTGTAGGAAGCAATTCTATTCTATGTAGTAGATATCAATGCTACATACACAAACGTTGCTATAGGATAAAAGGTCACCTAAAAGGAGACTTGAATTATGTATATCCAGTCTGTTTAAATCATGTTGATGTACCTCCTCCTACTGTTTTTGCTATATATAGTTTAATCTTGAAGTTGTACAGACATTTTTTTATCTCGGTGATATGATTGAAAACAATGGTGGCTGCTTTGATGTCATTACTTCCCGTGTCAGGTAGGCACGGAAGAAATTCAGGGAGTTACTTCCAACTTTAACAAATAAAAATATTTCTATCAAGTGTCGTGGTCGTGTATTCTCATTTGCTGTGAGAGGTGTCATGTTACATGCAAGCACACCTTGGGCTGTAACTGTGGATGGTTGAAGCAGGCTTGTTCGCAATGATAATGTTATGATTAGGTAGATTTCTTCAACGCGTTTGTCAGAAAGGGTCTTTATGACTGTTCTTTGAGATGGGCTTGACATCGCTCCGATTGACGATTTGCTACGTTAAGGTAGGCTACGCTGGTTCCAGTGTATGACAGGAAAAGATTTTGAGCTCATATTTAAAATAATGCACTCAACATGCACCATTTCTTGTAAGTGTAACCCTGGCATTCATTTGCTTAGACCGAGCATAGCAGTGAATATTGTGTTTACATGCTTTCAGAATGAACAGAGCCAATGACGGGTAAATATTTTGAACTTTTATTCACGACAATTCACTCAACATGCTCCATTTTTTAAAAAGTGAAACCCTGGCATTCATTTGCTTAGACCGAGCATAGCAGTGAATATTGTGTTTACATGCTTTCAGAATGAACAGAGCCAATGACGGGTAAATATTTTGAACTTGTATTCACGACAATTCACTCAACATGCTCCATTTTTTAAAAAGTGAAACACTGGCATTCATTTGCTTAGACCGAGCATAGCAGTGAATATTGTGTTTACATGCTTTCAGAATGAACAGAGCCAATGACGGGTAAATATTTTGAACTTGTATTCACGACAATTCACTCAACATGCTCCATTTTTTAAAAAATTGAAACCCTGGCATTCTTTTGCTTAGACCGAGCATAGCAGTGAATATTGTGTTTACATGCTTTCAGAATGAACAGAGCCAATGACGGGTAAATATTTTGAACTTGTATTCACGACAATTCACTCAACATGCTCCATTTTTTTAAAAAGTGAAACCCTGGCATTCATTTGCTTAGACCGAGCATAGCAGTGAATATTGTGTTTACATGCTTTCAGAATGAACAGAGCCAATGACGGGTAATTATTTTGAACTTGTATTCACGACAATTCATTCAACATGCTCCATTTTTTTAAATAAAAAGTGTAACCCTGGCATTCATTTGCTTAGACCGAGCATAGCATTGAATATTGTGTTTACATGCTTTCAGAATGAACAGAGCCAATGACGGGTAAATATTTTGAACTTGTATTCACGACAATTCACTCAACATGCTCCATTTTTTAAAAAGTGAAACTCTGGCATTCATTTGCTTAGACCGAGCATAGCAGTGAATATTGTGTTTACATGCTTTCAGAATGAACAGAGCCAATGACAGGTAAATATTTTGAACTTGTATTCACAACAATTCACTCAACATGCTCCATTTTTTAAAAAGTGAAACCCTGGCATTCATTTGCTTAGACCGAGAATAGCAGTGAATATTGTGTTTACATGCTTTCAGAATGAACAGAGCCAATGACGGGTAAATATTTTGAACTTGTATTCACGACAATTCACTCAACATGCTCCATTTTTTTAAATAAAAAGTGTAACCCTGGCATTTATTTGCTTAGACCGAGCATAGCAGTGAATATTGTGTTTACATGCTTTCAGAATGAACAGAGCCAATGACGTGTAAATATTTTGAACTTGTATTCACGACAATTCACTCAACATGCTCCATTTTTTTAAAAAGTGAAACCCTGGCATTCATTTGCTTAGACCGAGCATAGCAGTGAATATTGTGTTTACATGCTTTCAGAATGAACAGAGCCAATGACGGGTAAATATTTTGAACTTGTATTCACGACAATTCACTCAACATGCTCCATTTTTTAAAAAATTGAAACCCTGGCATTCTTTTGCTTAGACCGAGCATAGCAGTGAATATTGTGTTTACATGCTTTCAGAATGAACAGAGCCAATGACGGGTAAATATTTTGAACTTGTATTCACGACAATTCACTCAACATGCTCCATTTTTTTAAAAAGTGAAACCCTGGCATTCATTTGCTTAGACCGAGCATAGCAGTGAATATTGTGTTTACATGCTTTCAGAATGAACAGAGCCAATGACGGGTAATTATTTTGAACTTGTATTCACGACAATTCATTCAACATGCTCCATTTTTTTAAATAAAAAGTGTAACCCTGGCATTCATTTGCTTAGACCGAGCATAGCATTGAATATTGTGTTTACATGCTTTCAGAATGAACAGAGCCAATGACGGGTAATATTTTGAACTTGTATTCACGACAATTCACTCAACATGCTCCATTTTTTTAAATAAAAAGTGTAACCCTGGCATTTATTTGCTTAGACCGAGCATAGCAGTGAATATTGTGTTTACATGCTTTCAGAATGAACAGAGCCAATGACGGGTAAATATTTTGAACTTGTATTCACGACAATTCACTCAACATGCTCCATTTTTTTAAATAAAAAGTGTAACCCTGGCATTTATTTGCTTAGACCGAGCATAGCAGTGAATATTGTGTTTACATGCTTTCAGAATGAACAGAGCCAATGACGGGTAAATATTTTGAACTTGTATTCACGACAATTCACTCAACATGCTCCATTTTTTTAAAAAGTGAAACCCTGGCATTCATTTGCTTAGACCGAGCATAGCATTGAATATTGTGTTTACATGCTTTCAGAATGAACAGAGCCAATGACGGGTAAATATTTTGAACTTGTATTCACGACAATTCACTCAACATGCTCCATTTTTCAAAAAGTGAAACCCTGGCATTCATTTGCTTAGACCGAGCATAGCAGTGAATATTGTGTTTATATGCTTTCAGAATGAGCAGAGCCAATGACGGGTAATTATTTTGAACTTGTATTCACGACAATTCACTCAACATGCTCCATTTTTTTAAATAAAAAGTGTAACCCTGGCATTCATTTGCTTAGACCGAGCATAGCAGTGAATATTGTGCTTACATGCTTTCAGAATGAACAGAGCCAATGACGGGTAAATATTTTGAACTTGTATTCACGACAATTCACTCAACATGCTCCATTTTTTTAAAAAGTGAAACCCTGGCATTCATTTGCTTAGACCGAGCATAGCAGTGAATTTTGTGTTTACATGTTTTCAGAATGAACAGAGCCAATGACGGGTAAATATTTTGAACTTGTATTCACGACAATTCACTCAACATGCTCCATTTTTTTAAATAAAAAGTGTAACCCTGGCATTCATTTGCTTAGACCGAGCATAGCAGTGAATATTGTGTTTACATGCTTTCAGAATGAACAGAGCCAATGACGGGTAAATATTTTGAACTTGTATTCACGACAATTCACTCAACATGCTCCATTTTTTTAAAAAGTGAAACCCTGGCATTCATTTGCTTAGACCGAGCATAGCAGTGAATATTGTGTTTACATGCTTTCAGAATGAACAGAGCCAATGACGGGTAAATATTTTGAACTTGTATTCACGACAATTCACTCAACATGCTCCATTTTTTTAAAAAGTGAAACCCTGGCATTCATTTGCTTAGACCGAGCATAGCAGTGAATATTGTGTTTACATGCTTTCAGAATGAACAGAGCCAATGACGGGTAAATATTTTGAACTTGTATTCACGACAATTCACTCAACATGCTCCATTTTTTTAAAAAGTGAAACCCTGGCATTCATTTGCTTAGACCGAGCATAGCAGTGAATATTGTGTTTATATGCTTTCAGAATGAACAGAGCCAATGACGGGTAATTATTTTGAACTTGTATTCACGACAATTCATTCAACATGCTCCATTTTTTTAAATAAAAAGTGTAACCCTGGCATTCATTTGCTTAGACCGAGCATAGCATTGAATATTGTGTTTACATGCTTTCAGAATGAACAGAGCCAATGACGGGTAAATATTTTGAACTTGTATTCACGACAATTCACTCAACATGCTCCATTTTTTTAAAAACTGAAACTCTGGCATTCATTTGCTTAGACCGAGCATAGCAGTGAATATTGTGTTTACATGCTTTCAGAATGAACAGAGCCAATGACGGGTAAATATTTTGAACTTGTATTCACAACAATTCACTCAACATGCTCCATTTTTTAAAAAGTGAAACCCTGGCATTCATTTGCTTAGACCGAGAATAGCAGTGAATATTGTGTTTACATGCTTTCAGAATGAACAGAGCCAATGACGGGTAAATATTTTGAACTTGTATTCACGACAATTCACTCAACATGCTCCATTTTTTTAAATAAAAAGTGTAACCCTGGCATTTATTTGCTTAGACCGAGCATAGCAGTGAATATTGTGTTTACATGCTTTCAGAATGAACAGAGCCAATGACGGGTAAATATTTTGAACTTGTATTCACGACAATTCACTCAACATGCTCCATTTTTTTAAAAAGTGAAACCCTGGCATTCATTTGCTTATACCGAGCATAGCAGTGAATATTGTGTTTACATGCTTTCAGAATGAACAGGGCCAATGACGGGTAAATATTTTGAACTTGTATTCACGACAATTCACTCAACATGCTCCATTTTTTAAAAAGTGAAACCCTGGCATTCATTTGCTTAGACCGAGCATAGCATTGAATATTGTGTTTACATGCTTTCAGAATGAACAGAGCCAATGACGGGTAAATATTTTGAACTTGTATTCACGACAATTCACTCAACATGCTCCATTTTTCAAAAAGTGAAACCCTGGCATTCATTTGCTTAGACCGAGCATAGCAGTGAATTTTGAGTTTATATGCTTTCAGAATGAGCATAGCCAATGACGGGTAATTATTTTGAACTTGTATTCACGACAATTCACTCAACATGCTCCATTTTTTTAAATAAAAAGTGTAACCCTGGCATTCATTTGCTTAGACCGAGCATAGCATTTAATATTGTGTTTACATGCTTTCAGAATGAACAGAGCCAATGACGGGTAAATATTTTGAACTTGTATTCACGACAATTCACTCAACATGCTCCATTTTTTTAAAAAGTGAAACTCTGGCATTCATTTGCTTAGACCGAGCATAGCAGTGAATATTGTGTTTACATGCTTTCAGAATGAACAGAGCCAATGATGGGTAAATATTTTGAACTTGTATTCACGACAATTCACTCAACATGCTCAATTTTTTTAAAAAGTGAAACCCTGGCATTCATTTGCTTAGACCGAGCATAGCAGTGAATATTGTGCTTACATGCTTTCAGAATGAACAGAGCCAATGACGGGTAAATATTTTGAACTTGTATTCACGACAATTCACTCAACATGCTCCATTTTTTTAAAAAGTGAAACCCTGGCATTCATTTGCTTAGACCGAGCATAGCAGTGAATATTGTGTTTATATGTTTTCAGAATGAACAGAGCCAATGACGGGTAAATATTTTGAACTTGTATTCACGACAATTTACTCAACATGCTCCATTTTTTTAAATAAAAAGTGTAACCCTGGCACTCATTTGCTTAGACCGAGCATAGCAGTGAATATTGTGTTTACATGCTTTCAGAATGAACAGAGCCAATGACGGGTAAATATTTTGAACTTGTATTCATGACAATTCACTCAACATGCTCCATTTTTTTAAAAAGTGAAACCCTGGCATTCATTTGCTTAGACCGAGCATAGCAGTGAATATTGTGTTTACATGCTTTCAGAATGAACAGAGCCAATGACGGGTAAATATTTTGAACTTGTATTCACGACAATTCACTCAACATGCTCCATTTTTTTAAAAAGTGAAACCCTGGCATTCATTTGCTTAGACCGAGCATAGCAGTGAATATTGTGTTTACATGCTTTCAGAATGAACAGAGCCAATGACGGGTAAATATTTTGAACTTGTATTCACGACAATTCACTCAACATGCTCCATTTTTTTTAAAAAGTGAAACCCTGGCATTCATTTGCTTAGACCGAGCATAGCAGTGAATATTGTGTTTACATGCTTTCAGAATGAACAGAGCCAATGACGGGTAAATATTTTGAACTTGTATTCACGACAATTCACTCAACATGCTCCATTTTTTAAAAAGTGAAACCCTGGCATTCATTTGCTTAGACCGAGCATAGCATTGAATATTGTGTTTACATGCTTTCAGAATGAACAGAGCCAATGACGGGTAAATATTTTGAACTTGTGTTCACGACAATTCACTCAACATGCTCCAATTTTTTTAAATAAAAAGTGAAACACTGGCATTCATTTGCTTAGACCGAGCATAGCATTGAATATTGTGTTTACATGCTTTCAGAATGAACAGAGCCAATGACGGGTAAATATTTCGAACTTGTATTCACGACAATTCACTCAACATGCTCCATTTTTTTAAAAAGTGAAACCCTGGCATTCATTTGCTTAGACCGAGCATAGCAGTGAATATTGTGTTTACATGCTTTCAGAATGAACAGAGCCAATGACGGGTAAATATTTTGAACTTGTATTCACGACAATTCACTCAACATGCTCCATTTTTTTAAAAAGTGAAACCCTGGCATTCATTTGCTTAGACCGAGCATAGCAGTGAATATTGTGTTTACATGCTTTCAGAATGAACAGAGCCAATGACGGGAAAATATTTTGAGCTTGTATTCACAACAATGCAAAAGAAAAAACACCAGAGGAAAAAGGAAACAGCGAAAAGACACAAAGATTGCCATCCGCATATTGTGGTCAAGTTGACAATTTTTGTTGGCCTTTAAAAAGCCTGGAGGTGGATACTTATAGTAACTAATTTTTTTTTAATTTTTTCTTTAGGTATAATAGATAAAATAAGCACCAGAATACCCCTGTTCATTGCTTTGATATTTTTATTACTTTATTTTTTAATAGGTGTCAGTGAATCTTACTGGATTACTTTAAACAATTTATTGCAAATTTTTTGAAGCCTGGAGACAACTCAATCACTAAAATCATTAATGAAGGAAGATGTAAAAACTTTTATGGCGATGATGTCATATGCCAAGTACATCAGATTATCATAAAATTAACGTTCCTGTGACACCATAATGTGAATCAGCAGATTAAAGATTCAAATCGAGTTTCAGTTGTCAAGTCATGAAGTAATAGATCACCTACTACTTATTTATTAATCTATTACGATGACGATTGCATAGAGTATGTTTGATCCACGCAAGGACTCATGTTGGTTTGGCCTAAAGAGGTAAAAGAAGATCTCCTTTTTATCTTATTAAAGTAGCTTTCACATGAGGGACAAGTAAAGATTCCCTCATTTTTGATAATATGAATCTTCTTTATATTGAAAATGCGATTATTAGATTCAAACCATTTATGAAAGTAATAATGCGGCTTTGTCTAACTTAGTAATTATGTGATGAGTCGGTTGTATCATATTTCAAAACTCATCTTAGACAAATTTTTAAAGGGTGCAGTGTCTCTTGCAAATCATTATCTAATGTAATCAAATGGTGCCAAACTGTAAGTGATTAGTTAATCATATCTTGAGCTTACTAGATTCAAACTCTTTAAAAAATTATTGAACGTCGGACTTAGTGATTTTGTAAATTTGTTGAAAGCAAATAATTATTCATTTTAGGATCACACTGGGTCACACATCAGGACGTATTTACAGTGCACTTGTATCGAAAAAACTTTTTTCCAGAGTTCAACATTTTGAATGTGCTGATGAAACAACCATTCCATCCATATATTCAGCTGAGACATACGTAATATTAGGTAAGAACTTGTTTATTTACATCCACCAGAACTCCCTATAAAATACATTTCTGTCAGTGATGAATTGTCTTAAATGTATTTCTAAAATCATCTTAAACAAATTTGCCTCTTGCAAATCATTATCTAATGTAAAGTTACCAAACTGTAAGGGATTGATTAATCATATTCCAAAAACTGTTCTATTCTTTGTTCAGAGCTTTTGATACGATGCGACATAGGGTAGATATCAATTTTCAATTATTTCATTGCTTTGTTTCAAAATAAACTTCTGAAGGAGGTATAAATTAATTGCTGAAAGGGCAATCATAGATCGATTTAGAGGGAAAATTTTTATTTTCATCGTTTTTATGGCAAACTCATCTTGTTCCAAAAATTGCTTTGAAAAATTGATGGTTTTTTTAGCAGATTTCTTTCAAACAAAGATGGTACAGCCATAATAACACCTTCAACTATGAATGCAAAAGGGCATCAACAGAGTTATCCAACCACGTCTGGGACCTGCAAATCAAAAACATACAACCAAAATTATCATGGGAGATTATCGACCACGCCCACTCGTATGTCAACGGCTTGGTAAACTGCAACCTCTGTCTCACAGAAAAATTTCATTTAATTACATCAGAGCCTCATCTCGTACAAAAGATCAGAATTTATTTCCACATGTCGCCATAACAACAGATTTAATCTGAAGACCTTCAAATCGGTTCCCCCGGATGAATCATAAATTTTATTTTCAATATGTTTTAATCATTGTTTTTATTACAGTTTTATTGCTCAAATTATCCAGTTTTTCAACTTTTTACGTCGAATTTCAAATTTTCAATCATTACTGTACATATGATTAGTGTGTAAGCACAAAACTCTGAGTGATGTATTCTTTAACTTTTAATGGAAGACAACTTTTAAAATATCGATGGATTTTTTAGTATAAACCTAAATAATGAGAAAAACCTTAAAAAATTGGCAAAAATCGTTCTCTTGTTGTAAAAAACAAGAGCCGCAAAAGATGCGGTTAAAAATTTCCTCCATAACATCTATATAATATACATAACGACAGTGTCAATAAAAAAAATGTAAAAATTAGACTTTTTGCAATGTAATGTAGTCAATCAAAAATGAATTGAATGTTGAAAGCTCGAAACTTTCTACCCAAAGGTCAAATTCAAAATATCATTAAATTTAACTTCCATAAGAAACAACATCAAAAAATGTAAAAATGGTGCCACATCGATTTATTGAGCTTCTTCGTTGTATTGTCTTTGTTCATCTTCTCCCTCTTTCCTCCATCAAGGTCAATTCGACTTATAAACAATTATGTGAGTCGAGTTTGAATAATCCAAGCCATTGACCGTTAAATGCGACAGCTCCAGAAATGACCATTTCATTTAATGTGTAGCATCATGAAAAAAGTTCCAATCTTGTTCAAATTTACACATGAGCTGCATTTTAGTCTCCATTGTCATATTCCATTTAATCGGTATTTGAAATAATTCTGTGTCAAGTTTGAAAAATCAAGCCACCAAATAATTCGTTAAACGAGAGACCGAACTAAAAATAACCATTTTCACACGTAGCATCATGGAAAAAGTTTCAATCTTGTTCAAATTTACACATGAGCTGCATTTTAGTCTCCATTGCCATATTCCATTTAATTGGTATTGAAATAATTCTGTGTCAAGTTTGAAAAATCAAAGCCACCAATTCGTTAAACGAGGACAGATCTAGAAATAACCATTTACACACGTAGCATCATGGAGAAAGTTCCAATCCTGTTCTAATTTACACATGAACTCCATTTTAGTGTCCATCAACAAATTCCAGAATCAGTTTACTTGAAATGATTTTGTGTCGAGTTTGAAAATCATGCCACACCACACCTGACGGTGCCTGACGGTTGTTAACAAACAGCGACAGATCCAGAAGTAACCTTGTGTAGCATCAAGAAATATGTTCCAACTTATTCAAACACATGAGCTGCATTTCTGTTTATTTATTTCTATATTAGAAGCCATTAAATTCCTAAAAATAAAATCTTTTTGAAAACAAGAAACTAAAAATGAAACTGATTTAAGGTAGAATTTTCACTCAGAAAGCTTTATGAAAACTTGAGCAAAAACTATACGATATGACAGAATGTTGAAAAAGTTTACAAAGAAAAATCAATACAAAGTTTCTTTGGTTTGAAAGTCTCTTGACCACTAAAGCAAAGAAAATGTTCAAGAACAAAGAAAGTATGAATCAAACGAAATCAATCTCCTCGCTTCGACCGCCATCTTGTTTTGTTTTGAAAACGTTTGTTGTTTAAGGAGCGCGGAATCAGAAAATATATCTTTTATAGCCAGTACCCGACTTTAGCAAGCTTTTCCCTGTCCAGACGGCAGAAAGTGTGTTACTGGTATCAAGCGCCGTTTCTACGGACAGACAGAAGGGCGGTGGCGTAATACTGTACATGGGCGTAGAATGGCGGTAAAAAACCGCGCACTGGAAAAGGAGGAGAAAGCGCACCGTTTTAAGAAAAATTTCCCTTGAGCAGGAAATTTTTAATTACTCCTACATTTAAAACTCATCCTTTTTTGAATCTCATTGAGTGATCTTTGCTCAATTTTTGGTTTGGTCATTTCTTTCATAGGACCCCACAATAAGAGAAATGCTGATTTACAAGTGTGGAGCTAAATCTATCGAGGAATGCTTGAAAGAAATTAGTTCGTCAAAAAAAGATTGGTATCATAGCTTTGAATGGGCTTCGAATAGTTTTGATTGTTTTAAGTTGTATATTTATTTTTAGTATATTTGTTTTATATCAACAAACATATCAATCAAAAATATACACAATATGGTTGGTTTGATGGGTTTGATTCCTACTAGCATGTTCGTCTTCACCCAAAATATTGTCAAGCAGTCTGGATTAAGAGCACCATGAATGTTTGTGCAGAGTCAACCCAACGCTGCCCAAGAGAGCTGGATGAATTGACAGATCGCAGTCAAGTATTCCAATGTCAACAACAGACCCTGTCACCCTTTCAAAATCATACCAGCTGTACAAAGAACAACAAACACTATCTTCAACTTATCAATGATTTTCAGAATCCAGATGACACATGTAAGGGCAGACCAGGAAAATCGCAGTATGGACATAAGATGAAAGGCTATGCTGAACTTGACAACACAGAATTTTAAAATTTTGGAAATGCATATTTCTAAATTTTAATAGTCCCTATTCTGAAAGTGAAAGAAATGACTTGGGAGGTAATTTTTTCAAAAAACAAACAATGCATCTGTCTCCTATTAGGAAAGCATTAGTCAACAAAAAGTGGACAAGCAAATGCCTGGTAATTTGATGTTGTTTTTGCCTAAAAAACCACATAACAAAAATCATGGCCTTTGATAAAAGTTACAAAATAGACATACAAATAGCATTTCATATTCTGACCAAAAGATGTGTTTCACAAAAGTTTCAAAACTTTGATGATGTGAGAAAAAATGAATAAATCTTTTTTCTGATATCATCGAAGAATCTTGAAAATTCTATTCGATAGGCTTCCGTAATCAATGTGGTCTCTCTATCTTAGCATAGGTCCTTCTCACAATGTCGTCAGTATGTAACTATGCAATTTACATGTAAACTAATATTTCCTCCTGTCCATCTGGACAGGAAAATTGTATTAATAACAAGAATTATACAACTCTGCTAGCTGTTCTCCTTCTTTCAAGTACCAGAAAGAGGGTTTTGAAATTCAGCACATACTACAAACATTTTTCTGTCTTATCTATTAGCCACACTTCTCCATGAAAAGTTCTGTTCTAAAATACCACGAGATTTCTCAATAAGTAATGACCACTTCTCTCCACAGTTTCATATTTTGTTAAACTTTTCCCAGAGCATTCATTCCATAGACTCCAAAAGCAGCCAGCTTTCCCAGTAAATTACTTACATCTCTGTAAAACTCTCTGTTAAGTCTGGTTTATTACATCTCTCCTCGATAACTTCTTTTCCGAAATACCAGTGGTTCATACATGTCCAAATCTCCTAGAAAATTCAATCTCAAAATACCATAAAATTCCACCACTTTCCAATTAATTATTACCATGCTCTCCAAAGTTCTCTGTTTGGTATACCTCTCCTAAGAGATTTCCTTGCCAAAATACCACTGTTTTTCTAAATGAAATAGTCCCACTTCTCTCGACAGTTGCATGGCTTGCCACACCCA
This sequence comes from Clytia hemisphaerica, assembly GCF_902728285.1. NCBI lineage: Eukaryota > Metazoa > Cnidaria > Hydrozoa > Leptothecata > Clytiidae > Clytia > Clytia hemisphaerica. Next base: position 67,928 of record NW_027103358.1, read on the forward strand.
GAAAATTCAGTTTCAAAATACCACTGGATTCTCTCAACTACCTCACTCTTCAAAGTTTAACGGTTTGCTACACACCTCCGGGAAAACTCACTTCAAAGATACCACTTGTCATTACTACGCTCTCCAGAGTTCTTTGTTTGCAACATCTGTTCGCCACATTCACTCCCAAAATACCTCTGCAAATCTCTCTGCAGGTTCACGGTTTGTAAGACCTCTTGTGGTAATTCCATCTCAAAGTACCACTATTTATCAATAGATAATTACCATGGTTTTCCTAACCTTCTCGAAAGGATTCATCCTCTAAATAAGATTACGTCTCTCAATGAATTATTACCAGTTATCTTAACAGTTCCACAGTTTCCCACATCGCTTCTAGAAAATTCAATCCGAAAATACCACTGGATTTTCTCTTCTGTGAAAATACCACTGGGCTTTCTTAGTAAATTTCTACCATTATCTCCAAAGTTTCACGGTTTGCACAGCCTTTCCGCGAAACCAACTTAAAAAATTCCACCAGTTTCTAGTTAACTGCTACCACAGACTCTCCAAAATTCTCTGTTTGTTACACCTCGCCTCAAAAATTGTGTTGCCAAAATACCACTGAATTTGCTCAATGTTTAATTACCACGTTTCAAAGATTCACGGTTTGCAAACCCTCTCCTAGAAAACTCACTTCGAAAATATCACCATTTTCCAAACTCTCATGGGCTGCCACACCTCTCATAAAAAAATTCACTTCAAAAACACCACCAGTGTTCTCAGTATTTTACCAACCCTCCACAGTCTCAGTTTCTTCAAGGAATTTAGCCATACCACCAGTTTTTCCTAGTAGATTTATGATCATCTCTCTTCAGTACCACGGTTTGCTAATTTCCTCTCAAAGTATCAGCCATAAGATACCAACTCTCTTCTCAATATTTTAAGGTTACACTAGAATCTCAGGTTTCATGGCTCACATTTCCGATCCAAGATTCTAACGAATTATTACCAAATATCTAAAAATTTCCACATTTCACCTCTCTCAGTATTTCTTTATAAATCAGTCTCAAAATATACATCAAAATAAATAATAATTCACTGCAAATTGATCATCAGTCTAGTCAACTTCACCACACCAATTTCAAAAAACCACTGTAACAACTCTCCTCCAAAGGTTCAGTCTCCGAATACCACTGATACCGGTACCACCATTTTCTCTTTCTCTTTCTCCCACTTTTTCACAGTTTGCCACACCTCTCCTCGAGAGATTCATTCCAGTTACCGCCAATTATCTCAACGAGTTATAACCACTTCGATACACGTCTCCTCCAAAAAGTTCAGTCCCAATAAACCACTGCAAATCTCAGTGAATTTCAAATATTTCAACAGCTTCCGTTTTGTTCACCTCTCCCGGAGAGATTCCAAATTTCCACCAGTCTTTTCAATGAGTTATTACCACTCCGTCACACCTCTCCTCCAAAAATTTCAATCTCAATAAATTTCAGTCCTCAATAAATCACTGCAAATCTCAGTGAATTTCACATCTTCTAACAGGTCAAGGTTTGTCACATCTTTCTTTTCACATCCTAAATTACCATCGATTTGATCACCACACCTCTCCACATCTTTCAACAGTTTCACACTTTGCAACACCTCTCCTCAAAAGTTCATTTTCAAAATTAATTCAAAATTTCTTAACGTGCTATTACCACACTCATTCCTAAATTTTAACGTTCTCAGAATAGATTCCAACGCTTATCAAGCAAGAAATGGTGAAAAGCAGCCATCATGGCTCAACCGTCGATTCAGCCAAGAGTATAATGCCTTCCAAGACATGGTCAACTGGCTAGGAAAGATGAGAAGGAGCTAAGGACGGATGTTTCGTTGATTACACATCACATCCCTCTGTCAGCATGACGGAATTGCCCGACGATGAAACTTTTCTGAAAAACCATTAAATGATCCAGCATGGGTAAGTCTCTTGAATTACAACCACTACAACTTGATTAGGCTCTAAACCGAAAGTGTTTACTGATGTTTGCTTTATTGATTTTCGTTCCTTATTGTATACAAAAGGCCTTATTGAACCAAGGGAACATTTTTCAAGAATAGCCCTGCATTGCCAAAATGAAATTTTGCAGGTCATTTTACAATATCTTATCTATATCTATATTTTGTTTTGTTGCTGATATCCGGATAAATACATGAATACATGCAAGGACTTGAAATTCTGGCTTGTCATGAAAAAACAATTCTTAAAACCCATTCCCACTGGAAAATTTGGCAAAAATTTGTTTCCTGATGCGAAAATACCCTGGAATTTTAGCTCCACTTTAATCTAAAGATTACACTCCTAAGTTTTTTTAACTTTGGAACAACGAAATTTCTATCCCCATTGGGATTTCAATGGGGATTTTTATCTCGACTGAAGAAAAAAGTTCCACCGGGGCTGCGAGACAGGGGTGTTCTTAATTAATGGCTTCTTTTTTTAATAGCTTTTTCAGGCGACGCCCTAGAAGTGAGGCCATTGTGGTGGCAATACAAGAAACACGTCTAAATAGACACCCAATACCAAAAACTTCGGATTCGAACAATTGAAATTAACCTGATCAATCTGGTGCGACTTTCACATTCCAACAAAATTAGAAGTAGGTAAATGACGTGGCTAGTTGTTAAAAATATCATCTGGACTTCCTCTGGACTAATAGAATCTCTTTGTGGCAAAAACACTCTCCTTGTCACTCATTAAACGCTGGTGACCCCCTGAAAAGGCACGACAAGGAAACATAGTTTTAAATTCTGCTTCACTTTTTTCGGGACACAATGCTTTGATATTTTAATTTTTGAATTATATTATTTAAGATTATCACTCGGCATCTAGAATTTAACCATACGCCAAATGAACTGTTCAACCTTGAGGCTTTTTACGGAATCTCATGAATTTATTTTCTTCTAGGAATCTGTCCAATCAAGGAACTTGGTTCAATCAGGCTATCACAACACCACACCAATGGATATTTTATGAATGTCTTCATGTGTGATCTCGTTTTGTCCCAGAAAAGTCACATATCGAAATTTGCAATGTATGATGACCAACCAGTTCGAAGTAATGTGTGACATCTGCATTTGGTACAGAGGTAAGGTGATATTTTACAATATATCTGATATAGAAATTGATCACTCCATTTTATTTAAGGGTGTACTTCAAGATGAATTTTTAGGGGTATAAGAAAGTTTAACTATTTTTCCAGAGAGTTTGGTTTGGGTCGTTCTTTCTCAAAAGGGGTTCGTTCTGCGATCAAGCATCGCCTATGTTTTCCCGAGAGTTCTAAAGGAAAATATTTTGAATATCTATTGGGTTAAAAGTTATTTTGAAATTTCCAAAGAGTTAATACTAATTTTGGTCCATCAATCCCACTTTTTGTTTATTTTTGCAAATTATGCCATTTACCAGGGGCTACCCGCACAATTTCAATAAATATTTTGGCTTGAAAAGATCTGTCAAGAGAAACAGACCTTTCAAGCCAAAAGAGTCTTTCAGGCCAAAAGATTTAGTGAAATTGTGTGTTTACCCCTTGCATGAACATTAAATTCAAGACAAAGAGGCGCCTTTTCAATCTACAAAAGTACAATGCAAATTATATTAGTAGTATGACTTGATTTCCCCAGTGGAAAAATACCCTGGAATTTCAAACACACTGGGAAATTTAGTTTGATTTTATCCCATTCGAAATTCAATGTTTAAAAATGGCACTCCAAAACCATCCCCACTGGATTTTTTAACCTTAGATCAATAGAATTTTTATCCCCATCGGAATTTCAATAGAAGTTTTTATCCCCGCACCGAGGAAAAAAGTTCCACCGGGGCTGTGAGACAGGGGTGTAAAGTTCCTTTAACATCATGTTAGGTTTTTAAAAGGGATCATTATTATATCAGCAGTAAAAAATAGTCTTTTTGACTGCGACAGATAGTTGATCTATTCAAGGAATTCTTGATGAAGCTTAGAAGTTCAATCAAAAGGTCCAATATTCAGAAAGAGCCTCATTCTCAATTATCAATTATCTATATAGTGATTAAGAATTTCTTGTTTTATTGTTGAATTATTGTTTTGTTTTCAGGAAAGCACCTAACTTCGAACTTCAAAGATTGCCATCAGTTCGCGTAGAATTTCCAATGGATTTTGTACAACATAATCGAATGCTGGTATTTCTTATTCAAGAATGAAGTTAACTACTACAAAGCAGAGTACAGATTGTTAAATTCACAAAAATATTTTTTCTTTATAATGAATATATAACTTGATCATCAGAACAAAAGTTTTCTCCTGTTACCTTGACCGTTCTTTGTTTCCTTTTCATCTTTTTTTCTATTACCGAATCTTTATTTGAAAATATTGCACTGAGAAATATCTTTTGAACGAGCACAAAGTATTAAGTCTTTATATGATACGCTGCAGCCTTTTTCCGTTTTAATTCCTAATCAAGAAGACTTAAGTTATCTTATATTTCGATTTTTTTTTATTTACTAAGTCTTCCTAAAGTAATACTGATATTTTGTACTTTATTGTACTCTATCCACATTGTTTTGGTGTATTGTTTTATCAAAAACCTTTATTGAATACACAATATATGATTTGAAACTCAATTTATGTATTCTACATTTCAGTGAAACAAAGTAAATAAAAAGAGACTGTGCAAGAATTTATTGATGATTCTTCTTAAAGAAAAACGAAAGAACCCAACAGGAAATGATGCCTTGGTTGTTGGTTTCATGGAGAATATGATTAATCGTTACAGGGACAGTTGATTAGTGTAAGTTTATTGCTTTATCTCAATGATAGAAATATAGATATGAGCCCTCCGAATGCATTCGGGATCGGTCCTACCCACGAAGGATAAATAAATTGGGATCTGGATCAGAACTTTATATTAGATTCCATTGATCAAATTTTCATGACAATTTTCATTTCCAATTACTAATCTGACCTTCCTTCAATTATAAAATTTGTTCAATCTCTCATCTGAGGGGGGTCTTTTGTTGCACTTAATCATAATCATTTGAGACATTTAGTTTGGATTTTGTATTTACAATTTTGTAATCGTACTGCTTTTCAATTTCAGGTCTCCAAGAAGTTTAAAAGACATGCAATAACAATCACACCTTCTTCATAATTTGTTACTACCAGGTATGCAATTCATTGGCGGTCCCCAAGAAAATTAGTCTCGGCCAAAACTCTCTTCGACTCAGATGATCATACTAGAATATTGTAAGCCTTATTAATGATTCACGACTTTTTTGCATTCTTCTTTTTCTTACCTCGTGGAGAGATTTACGTGAAAATGAAAACTTAATCTTCTCATACAATTTTGGTTTAGTTTCAAAAAATTACATTACTTTATAATTTTCATTCTCAGTGAAAGACGAAAAAGCCCTTGAATGATGAAAGATTAATGATTGTCTCGCCAGCTCTACATCATAGGAAATGACTAACATTCAATCAAAATGGCGTATCCTCCGTAACTACTGTTGAAAGTTGGATAAAACAAGACATTGTGCTCGCAGAAAATAAAATGTTTTATCCATACCGTGCCATGGTTAATAGATATTTGGCGATTTTTGGGAAGTGACTGAACGAAATTAGCACGGCTGACTTTTTGGATTGTTTAAAAAGCTTTGGAATGAAAAACAAGCTAATTTCGTAAGTCTGTTATAGTGTTAGCCTAGTAAGGTTATTTTTTGGCCTAGAGATCCATGGAAAGTCAATTTTTGAAGTTCTTTATTGACAAAAACTGATTGTATTATCTTATCTTATCTTATTGACAAAAACTGATTGTATTATCTTGGAGATAAAAGAGTAAATCTCCAAAATGAATCACTTGTCTCATTTGGTCGACTAAGTCCCCCGGAAATGGACAATACAAAGTTTATGCTGACTTTCAACAGGTGCATCTCGAAGAGATATTAGATATAAAGATATACTATCGATTAGAGGTATAGTTTTTTCTCAAATATTTCAAGATATAGCCACGGAGATCCTATAAAGTATACCTCTAATCAACAGTACTATCCAAGATGCTTCTGTTGAAGGTAATTTTATATTCGTCAAAAATCTTCTCGAAAATGCTTGAGTCAGCATAAAGATTTGCATTTTTGAAGATGTAGCGTCCATTTCCGGGGGACTTAGCAACCAAATGAGACAAATAACCCCATTTTGGAAATTTCTTCTTCAAAGTTCTATCAGATAATACGTACTAGTTATCGCATGACTTCGAGTGCAATACGAGAAATATTTTACGAGTTCTGAGATTTTTCCGTAATATTTTTCCGAGCCTTTAGGCGAGGATAAATATCAGTAAAATCTCGGAACGAGTAAAATATCGAGTGTTGCACGAGAAGTCATGTGTTATCAATCACACGGACGAATTCTATACCAAAAGCTGAAAATATTTGGTTTCTTAGTTCATCAGATTTGATTTCGGTGTCTTTTATGTCAATAAGGAGCTTCAATAATTGACTTTCCAAGGCTCTCTACAATCAGCGCCGAAATATATTGACAATTTTGGGTATTTTAACGTTTTTCAGAATTTAAAGGTCGGGCGAGGATTGTAGTTTCAGTACTTCCACTTTGCTTCATTGGATTTTTCGAATTGGGAGGGGTTAAGTGGCTTCCAGGCTATATTCTTAGCCTTATTGGAACATTTTTGAGCTTTTAGATCCTGATCCTGAAAGTTTAATGTTAAAACTCAGAATAAAAACTCTACTTCCGAACTGTACTTCAAAGCACTGAAAATCACTTGCGATTTTAAAGTTTTGATGGAATTTCCCTTTCGACGCCGATTGAAGGCCAATTTGACCTTACCTCCTTCAAGGCTCCATGGAACATTTTCTCCAGGTTTTCCAGCCTTCCAAAAACTGGTTTTGAAGTCCCAAGAGACCATATAGTGAGAAAAAAAACAATATATACTACTTGTCAGGGTCACCAAAAACCGCCGCCGGACTAAGTTCCTTATATTTAAAAAACATATTCAAAAATGAAAAAAGTTTCAGACTATTCGACCTACCCCGCTCTTGTCAAAGCTGTTCCTTGCAGTATTAAAATCATGACTATCAAAATCCCAATGGGGGTAGAAATTTTATTGTTCCTGGGGATGAAATTAAAGTCAATTTCCCGGTGGGGCTGAAATTGTATGGTATTTTGTCCACTGGGCACAAAATTTTGGCCACATTTTTCAACGGGGCTGGGGTTCCAGCGGGTCTGTGATACATGGGTGTAGCCAGGAATAGCAACCTTCTTCCGCTTAGAAATAGTGCTCGGGTAAGTTATGGCATGTCTCAGAAACTGAAAATTACCATAATTTTTAGATCGCATTAGTCGACAGAAAATGACCAAACAAATGACTGAACATGAAGGGTACTATAATGAAGTTTCTAACCTGATGTGTAACCTAATTGTTTTTTCGGTGATTTTCGCAGAAAACCGCAAAAACTGATTATGACGTCATAATCGACGACGTCATCAAAAACTAAAGATTGATTTTCTCAAAAATGGTTTATCCAATTGTCTTTAAACTTTCACCAAAGGTGTATCTCACTAAAGTCGACCATTTAAAAAATATTTTTTTCGAAATTTTGATGACGTCAGCAGAAATTAGCAAAAAACAAAAAGTCATATTTTTTGCTGACATAATCAAAATTTCGAAAAAAATTTATTTTTAAATGGTCGACTTTAGTGAGATACATCTTTGGTGAAAGTTTGAAGACAATTGGATAAACCATTTTGAGAAATTCAATTTTTAGTTTTGATGACGTCATCGATTATGACATAATTATCAGTTTTTGCGGTTTTTCGCGAAAATCAGCAAAAAAACAATTAGGTTACACATCAGGTTAGAAACTACATCATAGTACCCTTCATGTTCAGTCATTTGTTTGGTTGTTTTCTGTCGGCTAATGCGATCTAAAAATTATGGTAATTTTAAGAGATGCCATAACTTACCCGAGTGTAATCAAATTCTTAACTAAATAGCCATACTGGCTAACTTTAGGTGGTTCGCGATAATATTCATGTAGAATAGACTCCATCAGTCTGAAAAACACATCACTGGTCTTTTGTTAACTGTCGAGTTATTAATTGGTGACTTTGCCTTTTAGATGGGTGTAACGTTAGCAAGCTTTCAAGCTTCTTCTTCATTATTAACCTTAAAATGTGTCACATAGACGGACGTGAGGCTCTGGCTCTGGCTCGTTCTGGCTTGCTTCCTATATAAGCTTTCCCTATAGGTATCGATTCTGTGGCTTTCCATCTTTGAAAATCGAGTTTCATGGAACTAATTCAATCTGTTAGTTCCGATACCCTCGATCCTGGTTTTGGTCCCTCTCGCTGAATGATCTCTTTGACCAATTGTTCGCTAAAAGAGACTTGCCACCAATATTTGACATGACGGTGCCCCTAATTTTTGGAATATCTTCATTGTACATAACCTAAAATACCTAAAAGCACCTTTTGAGGTGTAGTTTAAAACTAGTTTATCGTGACCCTTTCACCCATTAATACCTCTGAAATCATGGTGGAAATATATTGAGATTTTAAGGTATTTTAACTTTTTTTCACAATTTAAAGCTCGGACGAGAATAGCTATCTTAGTACTTTCACTTTCACTTTCTTTCATTGAATATTCCGATTTTGGAGGGGTTCGATGGCTTCTAGGCTATATTCCAAGCCTTATTGGAGCAAATTTAAGGTCTTAAGTCTCATGTTAAACTCCCCTTTGTCTCAAATGTTTTGTCCATGATTTTAGGTCAACAACTATTTATTAATATTTATTACTGTACAATTAGGCCGTGGCCAGCCCCCTCAAAACGTTTCACTTTTTTTCCAAAATGCCAGTGAACAAGTTTTGACCGTTGATTTTAGTCAATTAATATTTGCAATGTTAGCTTTTTTAGGCTTATGCAAATAAATGGATAAAAAAAGAAATCCATGATGATGATATTCTTAGCATATTCTCAATTTTTTTATCATTTTCATCATGAATATTCTGATTCATGAATATTTTTGTCGATTTTCACTCGATTCTTGTCAATTTTTTGAAAATCACGACCCTTTGAGGGAGGAAATTTAGATTTTGGGTCTGTAAGTAAGTAAGTATAAATGCGAGGAAAACTTAGACCTACGCCCGGGGGGGGGGGGTACTTAGGCAAATGGAGAGTACGGTATACAACAATCGTATCAACGAGAGGATTTCGAAAAGTGCTGGGTCAAAAATTTACATTAAGTCAATCTGAAGTTATCGGTCAAAAAAAATAAAAAAAACACGTCAAAAAGACAATTTAAATGACGTCATTATTGAAAAAAGGCGATAATTCCGATTAACTTACAACAATCAAGGCAAAATTTTGACTGGAGATGTTGATTATTTATTTTGAAATATTTCATGAAAAAAAATTGAAAATTCATGATGACCCCAGCATTGTTTGACGTATTTTAAATTTTTCCGACAACAAATAACGTCATTTATATATTCTGAAATTTTTTAAACAATTATTTCAGAATAGTTAATTTACAACTCCAGTCAAAATTTGGTGTTGATTGCATTAATAGAATTGAAGTAATCGCCGTTTTTCAATAATGACGTCATTTGAATCTTACTCATGACGTGTTTTTCCTAAGTATTTTATAACGTCAAAATCAGTTTTTGACCGATATCTTCAGATTGACTTAATGGTTAATGTATGTTTTTGACCCAGCACTTTTCGAAATCTTCTCGGTTGATACGATTGTTTTGAGCTATATATGAGAGTTAAGGAATAATGGGAAGCGGTGCGCGTCACGCAAAATATATTTTGGACATGCCTTAACTCACCCGAGTGCCACCGTTAAGGGTACCTTTTTAATTTCGCATAGCGAAAGTATTACGATAGTCTTTCTGTGTGTGTGTGTGGCGAGAAATTTTTTTGGGCGCAAATTATGGCGTGGGCGTTTGGCTGCGGGCGTACTAGGGCCAATATTCTAAAGGTGGACTCACTCACAAAGATAAAAAACAGCGCTTTTCTTGATAATTAAAATACTCTAGTGCAATACGTGTAACCAAGCCTTTGTAAACATTCATCTTCATCATGAGAACTTTTTAATAATGGCTGCTTGATTGCACATGCTTTTGAAACTTGCTGCTGCTGTATAAATTTTTATCATGTTTTCTGGTCTTTTGTAAAGTATTTAAAGAGGTTTATTATTCCTTTACTACTAAGTATTTTATGTTTGTGTAGTTAGTGAATGCACCAATAGTTGATAATGCTCAGTAAGTACAAAAAGAGTTAATTTTACATAACAACACATAACCTCTTCTTCAAAAAACTAAAACAGCACAGGTTATCATATTTGTTTTCTTTTTTCGTTTGATTATGTAAGTTTGATGACAGTTTTTTATCTGATGAAGTTTGATTGTTGTTCGATGAGTTTAGATTAAGTTTCAGCTTTTCCTCCCTGATGCCAGGCGATGATGTCAACCGAACCCTATCAACCAATTTTGAAACCGAATCAATCAAAAATTTCATCAAACGAAATCAATAATAGGTGTTCGATTATCGAACCTGATCGAACAGTAATTGAACTTTACCGGAAAATCTTCAGTTTGATGTTTGATTATAGCTATCGCAGTTCGGTTTTAAGTTCGATCAGTCAGCTCAATCAAACACATGGTTCGGTAATCGAACAGTTCGATTGACATCGCCTGGCCGATGGGATGATAGATATTGGCCTGCTCTTTAAAGGGACATTAAAGTAGTAAAATGTAAATATTGCACAAACCACGTGTCATTAAAGAGAACAATTTAAATCACGTGTCCAAAACAAACTTGTAAAACAAATGAACAATCAAAATTAGCAATATTTGGTTTGATTTTTTATTTTGACATGATACATTTGTTTTGATTTTGTATCCGATGCATACAGTTTGTTATGTCCTTTTAAGGTTTAGTGTGGGTGTCTGCTAATAAACTGTCAGAGTGTAAAAAGAATGGGCAAGCGTATAAAGTACCGTCAACTGCTCTAACTTGGGACGATTGGTCGAAGCATGGGACTGCTGCATATCTGGTCTGTATTTTCGCTAACTGTAAAATCGAAAGAGAAATCGTGTATTTTTAAATACGCCGTTCCTTTACTCAAATCACTGAAATGGTGGCCGAATTACCGTCCCATGTTTTGTATGATAGTCCCAAGTTATAGCAGTTGACGGTAATAAATCAAACTAATTGAGCTTCAATCAAACTTCACCGATCTTGAAACCCCTTTTGCTAATCAGGATTTTCATTTTGAATCATTAAAAACTCCAGTGGTACCGTTGTTTTGTATGAGATTCCCATTTCCGCACGCTGGAATCTTTCCCCTATATCTATTTTGAGATATTTCTGGCAAGAGATTGGGGTGGGTTTGTTTTAAAGGGATGCAGTTGTTAGAGGAGTTATAAAGGAGTCATTGTTGTGATTTGCTAGAAGGGCCATTAATTGATTACGTATAATATTGATTCTTTTACTGTTTTTAGCACTTACTACTTTCACTGGTGTGTATACATTTATTTTATGATTTTGAAAGATTTACGGTCAACCTAGAAATAATTAATATTAAAGGTCTCTATTCTGCTCTATAATAGCATCAGAAAATAATTAAAGATTGGAAATAATTGCATCACTTTCAGTGAGGTTTAGTCAATTTGTATCTGGTGGGAAAATTTGAGTGGCAGGTGGTGGTAAATAAATCCCCATATTCTATCTTGACCGAAGTCTGTATCCTTAAGTTATGCTATTACCACACTCATTCCTAAATTTTAACGTTCTCAGAATAGTCCAACGCTTATCAAGCAAGAAATGGTGAAAAACAGCCATCCATGGCTCAACCGTCGATTCAGCCAAGAGTATAATGCCTTCCAAGACATGATCAACTGACTAGGAAAGATGAGAAGGAGCTAAGGACGGATGTTTCGTTGATTACACATCACATCCCTCTGTCAGCATGAAGGAATTGCCCGACGATGAAACTTTTCTGAAAAACCATTAAATGATCCAGCATGGGTAAGTCTCTTGAATTGTAACCACTACCACTTGATTAGGCTCTAAACCGAAAGTGTTTACTGATGTTTACTTTATTCATTTTCGTTCCTTATTGTATACAAGGCCATCATTGACCTAAGTGAACATTTTTCAAGAAAAGCCCTACATTGCCAAAACAAAATTTTAGCTAGCTTGCAGGTTATTTTACAGTATTTTGTTTATATTTTGTTTTGTTGCTAATCACCCCTGTGTCCACAGACCCAGTGGGACCCCATTCCAACTGGAAAATTTGGAAAAATTGGTTCCCTGTGGGAAAAGCCCTAGAATTTTAGCTCCGGGAAATCAATGTCTAAAGATTACATTCAAAATTTTAACCATGGAAAAGACATAAAATTCTAATCCATTGGGATTTAATGGGGATTTTTATCCCCACTGAAGAAGAAAAAGTCCACCGGGGCGCAGAAGGGGTTCTAATTGAAACTTCTTTGATACTTTTTCAGTGACCCGAGAAGAGGCCAGTGGTGAAAGTGTTAAGAAACACGTCTAAAGTGACACCCATACCAAAAAATGCGGATTCGAACAATGCATGAAGTTAACCTGATCAATCGAGCGACTTTCTCATTACAAACATAATTAGAGTAGGTAAATGGGGCTATTCTGGAAATAATATATTTAGATTTAAAAAATCTGGACTCGTCTCGACTAATGAATCTCTTTGTGGCAAAAAACACTCTCTGTCACCCATTAAACTGGTGACCCCCTGAAAGCAGACAAGAAAACTAGTTTTAAATTCTGCTCACTTTTTTTCGGGACACAATTTTTTGATACTTTGAATTATATCATTTATGGTTATCACTCGGCATCTAGGATTTAATCATACGCCAAATGAGCTGTTCAACATTGAGGCTTTTTACGGAATCTCATGAATTTATTTTCTTCCAGGAATCTGTCCAATCAAGGAACTTGGTTCAATCAGGCTATCACAACGTCACACCAATGGATATTTCATGAATGTCTTCATGTGTGATCTCGTTTTTTCACAGAAAAGTCACATATCGAAAATCTGCAAGGCATGATGACCAACCAGTTCGAAGTAATGTGTGACATTTGCATTTGGTACAGAGGTGAGATTAATATTTTACAATATATCTGATATAGAAATTGATCACTCCATTCTATTTAAGGGTGTACTTCAAAATGAACTTTTAGGGGTATAGTAAAGTTTAAATAGAGAGTTTGGTTTGGATCGTTCCTTTCTCAAAGGGATTCGTTCTGCGCTCAAGCATTGTATTCCCAAGAGTTCTAAAGAAAATCTATTTGATCAAAAGTTATAATGAAATTTTCAAGGAGTTAAATACTAATTTTGGTGATTTTGGTCCAAGAGAAACAGACTTTTTCAAGTCAAATGAGTGTTAAAAGCCCAAAAGATTTAGTAAAATTGCGTGGCTTCCCCGTGTATGAACATTAAATTCAAGACAAAGAGGCGTCTTTTCAATGTATAAAAGTACAAATGCAAATG